>NW_007259795.1:73045-74505 GCF_000164805.1 Carlito syrichta
AAACAGAAACAACTCTGTAAGAACCTTATAACAGGGATCAACTCTTGCATTTCAATTATTAGCCTAAATGTGAACGGACTAAATGCACCACTGAAAAGACATAGATTGGCAAAATGGATAAAATATCATCAGGCAACAATCTATTGCCTTCAAGAGACTCACCTCACTAGAAAGGACACCCACAGACTCAAAGTAAGAGGATGGAAAACAAACTTCCAGACGAATGGAATACAAAAGAAAGGAGGAGTAACCATCTTAATTTCAGACAAAATACCCTTCAAACTATTAAAAATCAAAAAAGATACAGAAGGCCACTACATAATGATAAAAGGCTCAATCCATCAACAAGAAATATCTACCTTAAACATATATGCACCCAACATAGGTGCGCCAACTTTCATAAAGCAACTTCTTGGAAAACTAAACAAAGATATTGACTCTAGCACTATCATAACTGGGGACTTTAATACCCTACTCACAACCCTAGACAGATCATCAGGACACAAAATCAGCAAAGAGATCCGGAACCTCAATGTGACTTTGGACCAAATGGACTTAATTGATACCTACAGAACACTCCATCCAAAGACCACAGAATACATATTCTACTCATCACCACATGGAACATATTCTAAGACCGACCACATACTCGGCCATAAATCAAGCATAAGCAAATTGAAAAGGACCTAAATTCTGCCAAACACCTTCTCGGACCACAGTGGAATAAAAATAAACATTGACACCAACAAAGTCCCCCCAAAACCCACAAAGACATGGACACTAAACAGCATGATGCTAAACAACTCCTGGGTCAATGATGAAATCAAAACAGGGATCAAAAGATACCAGGAAACAAATGAAAATGAAAAAACATCTTACCAAAATCTCTGGGATGCCCTGAAAGCTGTAGTAAGAGGGGAATTTATATCCCTACAAACACACATGAAGAAAATGGAAAGAAGAGAAATTCACAACCTAACAAGCCACCTAAAGAAGCTGGAAAAGCAAGACCACAAAAACCCTAATTTCAGCAGAAGAATCCGGATCACCAAAATAAAAGCCCAAATCCAGGACATAGAAGACAAAAAGATAATACAAAAAATCAATGAAACAAAAAGCTGGTTCTTAGAAAGGGTAAACAAGATTGATGGTCCCCTAGCTAGACTGACCAAGAAAAAATGAGAAAAAAACCAAATAAGCATAATCAGAAACACAAAAGATGAAGTCACATCTGACCCTGAAGAAATACAAAAGATCATTAGAGACTACTACGTACACTTGTATGTAAACAAACTTGAAAACCATAAGGAAATGAAGGACTTTCTGACATCACACAACCTATCTAGGTTGGAACAAGAAGAAATTGAGACCCTAAATAGACCAATAACAATCAAGGAAATCGACTACGTAATAAGAAAACTTCCTACAAAAAAAGCCCTGTCCAGATGGCTTTTCAGCAG
>NW_007259795.1:74525-75372 GCF_000164805.1 Carlito syrichta
GCTTATTCCTGGCATGCAAGGCTGGTTCAACATTCGTAAAACCATAAATGTAATTAAATAAATCAACAGATGTCAAAACAAAAACCACATGATCATATCATTAGATGCAGAAAAAGCTTTTGATAAAATCCAGCACCCCTTCTTGATAAAAACCCTTGAACATCTAGGCATACGGGGAACATACCTCAAAATAGTAAAAGCCATCTACGAGAAACCCACAGCCAGCATACTCCTAAATGGACAAAAATTGGAACCAATTCCCCTGAAAACTGGAACTAGACAAGGATGCCCACTCTCTCCCCTCCTGTTCAACATAGTATTGGAAGTCCTGGCTAGAGCAATCAGAGAAGAGGAGGCAATCAGAGGTATTCAAATAGGAAAAGAGGAAGTCAAGTTATCTCTCTATGCAGATGATATGATGGTGTACCTTGAAAACCCAAGAGAATCTGTCAAAGGCCTCCTTACATTGATAAAAGCCTTTGGCAAAGTCTCAGGATACAATATAAATGTACAAAAGACAATCGCATTTCTCTACACCAATAATAAACAAACAGAAACCCAAATAAAAAACACAATTCCATTCACAATAGCCACAAAAAAAATGAAATACCTTGGCATCTTCCTAACCAGAGATGTGAAAGACCTTTACAATGAAAATTACAAAACACTGCTCAAAGAAATCAAAGCTGACACGAACAAGTGGAAAAGTATCCCATGCTCATGGATCGGAACAATCAACATTGTGAAGATGTCCATCTTACCTAAGGCAATCTACAAATTCAATGCAATACCCATTAAATTACCAACAACATTCTTCTCAGACCTAGAAAAAACAACACAGGAATTC
>NW_007259795.1:75733-88253 GCF_000164805.1 Carlito syrichta
TCAATTACATTGAACATCTACTCTAGGCCAGGTCTTTTGCACAACTACTCACAATCCTGAATTTGGTATAAACCTGTGAACAACAGAAGTAGCAAATATTTACTCTTGACTATCACTATGTTCTAGGTGTTACACTAAGCAATTTGTAGATGAAGAAACAGGCTCAGAAAGTCTAATCACATAGTTACTTGCCTAGTAGTGCCTAACTAGAGACTGGCAGTGCTGATGTTCAAACCCAGGTCACACTGAACTTTTGGGGCATACTTCTGGTGTGATTTCCCGCAACCTCCCATCCCCACTGGTCCCTGTCATTATAAACTGTGACCTTCTTCTGACCCACCTGCTATGGGCTTTTTCCCTTTTAGGTTTTCACTTATGTCTGGAATATTCTTTTGTGAGCTCCCATGGGCAGCAGGGACTTTATAAGTCCCCTTAATCTCTCTTTCTCCCTCTACCACTCTTCCTCCCACCCTAACCTGAAGAACTGCAGAGGTAAGGCCCATAAAAGGTGCTTCATAAAATGCTCAACCTCACTAATCATCAGGGAGATGCAAATCAAAACCACACTGAGATACCACCTAACTCCAGTCAGAATGGCAATTATCAACAACAACAAAAAAAATAACAGCTGCTGGAGAGGGTGTGGTGAAAAGGGAACACTTCTACACTGTTGGTGGGAGTGTAAACTAGTGCAACCTCTGTGGAAAGCAGTGTGGCGATTCCTAAAAGCTCTAAAAATTGACCTTCCATATGACCCTGCAATCCCCCTACTGGGAATATACCCTGAAGAACACAAATCACTCTATAAAAAAGATACCTGCACACGTATGTTTATAGCAGCGTTGTTCACAATAGCAAGAACCTGGAAACAACCATGCTGCCCATCAAAAGAGGACTGGATTAAAAAAATGTGGTACATATACACGATGGAATATAACGCAGCCATTAAAAAGAACAAAATCATGAATTTTGCAGCAACCTGGATGGAACTAGAGTCTATAATACTGAGTGACCTCTCACAGAAACAAAGATCAGAATATCACATGTTCTCACTCATATAATGGACCTTGAACATCCAATGTAATATTATAAGAAAATGACTTACGGTACTGGGAAACTATGGGGGGGAGGGGGATGGGATTAACAGTAGCAAATATCTGTCTGGGGCTGGGAAAACACCTCTTATCAACAGGGTGCCTGAATGAAACGTAATTGTACACCTAACCCTTAACTGTACCCCACAAAACCATAATAAAAAATACTGATTAAAATAAATAAATAAATAAAATAAAATAAAATAAAATAATTCTTTTTCCCTTATAACTTTCCTTATCAAAAATACACCTTTATATCCATACCTCTTTACATCTCTCTCCTACTTACTGATTTTTTTCACTTCTGAAAATAAACAATCTTTTAAATAATCTCCAGATTGCATGAAATAATCTAAAATTTTAGTGTAAACCAGGAAATGAGAAATTCTGAACTGTCTGTTAGATGTCAGTATTTTTTTTTTTTTTTTGAGTTGGAGTCTCACTCTGTCACCCAGACTGGAGTGCAGTGGCCACTCCCGGCCACCGCAGCCTTGACCTACTGGGCTCCGACGATCCTTCCACCTCATCCTTCCCAGTAGCCAGAATTACAAGCATGCACTACCACGCCCAGCTGATTTTTTGATTTATTGTAGAGATGAGGTCTCACTGCCCAGGCGGGTCTTGAACCCGCGGGCTCAGGCAATCCACTCACCTCAGCCTCCCAAAAGCGCAGGATTACAGGCTGAGCCACCAAGCCCGGCAGATGTCAGTATTTTATAGGTGAGATCCTTTATATAATGTTAGAAATATTTTCCCATATTCTAACTTTTTCTTAATTGAAAATAAACCAGACATTTAATGAGCTTCCAAGACAATTTTAAGATTTTCAAATTACACGAAGAGCTTATCCATAAGCATTATTTTATTCATGTTTACCTAATTTATTTATTTATTTATAGTAGTTTGCTTAATTACTTATGAAAACTACAATTTCAGGCAGGGTCAGTTATTATGTTAAGTTGTCTCCTGGTTAATCATCTTTAAAGTCTGTGAACATCAGGTGTTATCTAAGTAAGAACCTTAAATTTAAATACATGAACATTTTACTGATAATTCAGAAGGTTTAGCTGGGTTTTTTTCTTTGGAACCAACAATTTTAAATTAGTTATATTTGTAACATAAACATTTATATAAATAAAGATCATTTTGGTTTTGGCTAGGTTTATACTTTTATAAATTTTATGTTAAATTCTGATACTTAAAATATCTAGCAGAGGCAAATGCAAAACTTACCTAATTAGTAGACCCAGACAAGCATATATGCCAGCAATTCTAAAGACATTTTTCATTTTGTTAATAATTTTAAACTCTTTTTTATTTACCAAAGATCATTAAAATCACATAAACTTGGAAAGCATTTAGATTTGGTAACATGCTGGACAAAACACATAACATGCACATACAAGCAAATACAATCAACCATACATATATACACAAAGATTTAGCAACCTTTAGCCTCAAACCCCAGCCATGAAATAGCAACAAACTTACCATTTTACAAACAAAATTTAAATTATATTTCTGACAAAATTGGGATCTGTTTGCATGGCTAAACTTTGTTCGCCACAATAGACAGTTCAATAAAGACTGTGGACCAAAACTGGGGTAAAGCAGTCTCCATGGTAGTTTAATTTTTAAAAACTTTTTAATCTCTTTTTTTGTTTGTTTTAAATGAGTTTTTAATGTTTACATTTTAATTAGAACTGGCTGAAGGAAACATTTTTTAAAATTTAACCTTGAAACAGTAAGCTTATCTCAATACCAGTAGCTTAGTTGCTAGCAGATTCAAAGCAGGCAGAAAAGAGAAACAGATAGAGTTTAGAAGTCTCTATTTAACCCTGTAGTTGCAGGTTAACTATTTGGCCTCTGAAATTTATAATTTCAACATAGATGACCCAGGACCAAATGACTGGCACTTGTGTAAATTAAGAAATTAATCTGGGTTCCAGCATTCACCTGGGGTGTTGTCAGGTTCATTTTTGCCAGGTCTTTGGTGGGCAATTGGAGTTTTTTTTTTTTCCCCCTTCTCTTGATGAATCTTAAAAGCCTTTGAGATATTTTGGGATCTTGGGACTGACTCTCTGATTTCTTTAATTATAAATTCCCTTAAATCTTGCATTCTAACCCTATCTTCTGGGTTATTATTATCCCATTTGTGGTCTGTGTTTGGATATCTGTTTGGCTGGCTGTATTCTTGGGCCCAGCAGATGTTCCTGTTCCCAGATAGACATAGCAGCGCTTCGAATCATTCCACTTTTTTCATGAGTGACTAGAATGTTCATAATAGACATCATTTTCACCCAAATATATATATTTTAGGTCTGAGAAACTGATTAGCTTAATCAGCTAATCCTAAAGGATAATGATTTTTTTTTTAATTTCTTACTTTAGTACTAGTAGAGGATTATCATAGCCAATTTTTTCCTGCCCAAGGGAACCTCTCTTAGTGGGAATAATTTTTAATCTTTATCTGGACCTTCAGGGGGAAAGGGGATTTTTTCTTAATATCCCTTTTGCATTGTTCCAATTCTTTTTTCAAATCAGGTTACAGGGGTTTAGGGCTTGGGGATGTCAATTTTTGAGTTTTTGATAGATCTGTATTTCCTGTTGCCTCCACAGATCCCTGTTTTTTTGGGGGGGGGATGCTATAAGGGGGAGGATGCAGTAGAGTGAATCCAAGGTTTCTTTTTCTCCTCTAGAAGTCCAGATGTTTTCCCTTCCTCATTTTCCATTTGAAGGGAGAACATAGTGTTGTGAGAGGAGTGTGAGAAAGAGACGCTGAGAGTCGGATTATGAGTCCTTTATTAGCCGGTGTTCGAAAGCAAACTATTGTTCAAAGAACTCTTGACCCTGAATGGAGCAGAGAAGGGGTTTATAAAGGCAAAAAACCTAAGTGGGCTACATAGCATGGGGCACAAACACAAGGGACATTAAGAGGAGAACACCAAAATTAAGAGGATAGCAAAATGTGCAAACAGAACAAATGCAGAACTTGTGGTTGGGGAGTTTCCGATGTTTCAGGAAAGCAAGGGTGTTGGTCCCTAGTTACAGAAAGGTTACAACCTATGATTACAGGAAGGTTATGTAAGGGGTAATCTCTGTGTTAAAGCTAAAATGGAGGATCTGTCACAAAAGGAAAGTACTAATATTTAGACAATTGCAGGCTGTTAGTTTTTGAATGGATATTTCAATAGGAAGGGTTTCTGGAAGCCAACAAAGGGCATAATCCCTTTCCTCAGATAAAACAGAGGGCTTATTGTTTACATAGATTACTAAAGTTTGACAAAGCCAGCCCTTGTTGGAGCCAAATTTTGGCCAAAACATGGAGGGCTGGTGAATTGATTCCTTAGTTCATATACAGCAGTAAAATTCAATCATTTTCTTCTTTACCTTTCCTTTAGTTTTGGAATAATTTATCCAATCTTTTTTTAACATCCGCCCCAGTTGACTATCTGGAGGAATTTCAAGGGGGTCCTTTTGACCTCCCTTCCTAGGTCTAGATTGCTTCTTGGTTACCTGTGTGAGCTGTGAGCTTGGTTTCAGGTGAGCTGTGTGGTCTCAATTCCTCCTAATGTGTTAAACCCTCCATACTGGAGGTTTCTTGTGGGAAAAACTCCCTTACTGGAGACTTCTTGCGAATGTTAAGACTCTGAGTTCCTCCTAAAGTGCTCAACCCCCCTTACTGGAGGTTTCTTGCAAGCAGTAGGACTTGCTCTATATCTTGAGATAAGTCTCAGCCACATACACTCAACCTCAGAGAATTTCTCTGACCTCCAAGTTAGTATTTATAGTTCAATTTTCCTACCTTTGCTCATTTACAAGATTACCAGGTCATGTGGGTGTTGCCTGCCTTTTCAGCATCTCCTCTGAGTCTCAGATAATTGTCTCAGGTTTATCTGCAGAGCGGCAGGAAGCAGGATTGCCCTGCCAGAGTGAGCCACCTAAAACTGGGTAGGACACGTCTGTCCCTCCAATGGGGGTCCAGTCCCTCAGTCACAGGTCTCCCAGATGAGCCCCCATGGCTATGGGAGATGGAATTATCCCTCCTCAGTTTCATCATTAAAGCATGACATGGAAACTCAGAGATCAGGGGAGTAAAGCAAGAATAGGTATGTCTCGGGTGATCAGGCACACTGAGGCATTTACAACCAGCATATTTATGCCCTAGAATATAAGTCCCTCTCCTGGTTTCCCATTGGTTGGGTACTTGCAGGAATTCCATGCTTTTCCGTATGACACCTACATGTTACATGTTGAATGGTTTTACAGAATTATCTCATTTACATATCCCATTTGCTGATTGGCTTTCAGGATTACTATTCTGATTGGATTCCACCAAAATTTTAACATGTAGCCTGCCAAAGTAAAAAGCCTGTGAAAAGGAAGCACAAAGAAGTAAAAAGATGTAAATCAACAAAAGAGAAGCACAAAGCATTTAGGCACCATCTTGAGAATCCAAGATAAACTAGGCTCCAGTTTGAAAATAAATCACCATTTTTATTTCTCACACTTATAGATGAACAAGTAAAACTTACATAATAATTATGTCAGATTTCCCTTCGTAAACAACGAAAGCAAGAAAGTGGAATAAAATAAAGGGTTGAAAGGAAAAAAAAGCCCCATGAACTCAGAATTCTGTATCCAGTGAAATTAAAGGAGACATAAACTTCAGCAAAAATGACAGCTCCAAGGATCCAACTCCCCACAGAAACATTGAAAAAAAGACCAAAAAAAGAGAGAAGCCCTGCCAAATCAACTCTGTCAGCACTCTGGAAAACAGTCAAAAGTTTACAGCAGTAAAGCTAACATTGAATCAATACATAGACATCTCAAAAATGGTAGGCAAGCTTGTGGCATTTTATTTGCCCTATGTCCAACATCCTCAATGGCTCGGCAGTGATACAGAAGAGAGCAGTCCACAATCTCAGTGTGAAATTATGGTCTCTGGTTCTGAGAAAAACAGAATAGACCTTATTCAAAGAGACTTTTGTTTGTTATAACCTCTCTGCAGTCTCTCAAGAACTGACACAAGGTGCTTGTCTTTGTTTTGCCTAATTCAGGGCTTATACAAGAGTGGAAAATGGTGGGGGCATGTCTGTTGTAAAGCAAGTGAACAACCCTGGGGCAAAATATTATGGTTGAGGCATACAATAGAGCAACACAAGGCTTTGGAGTAAAAGCTAGAGTTTTTATTTTGGAAATTAGAGCATTCACAAGTACTCAGTATACTAGAGAATTTTCAAAAGGCAGGATGCATGATCAGAAAAGATCTGAAAATAACCTAAATGTTTACCTCTGACTAATCTCCAGGCTCAGTGCAAATATGAAGTAAAGAAAATGCCAACTTGTAAATGGCCTCACTAAGATTGAAGTATCTTAGCACACAGTCAATCTGAAAGACCAGGAGAAAGTAACTATAAAAAACATGGAGCAGACCTCTTATTCAATGGTGAAAGAATGAAGATTTTCCTTCTTAGATCAAGACCGAGATAAGGGTGCCTGTTTTCACCACAAACATTGTATTGTAAAAGCAATTAGGCAAAAATAAAAATAAATAAAAGACACACAAGCGGTCAACAGACACATGAAAAAACGCTCAGACTCACTAATCATCAGAGAAATGCAAATCAAAACCACAATGAGATACTACCTAACTCCAGTAAGGATGGCCATCATTAAAAAAACATCAGAAGTTGGTGAGGGTATGGAGAAAAGGGAATGCTTTTACACTGTTGGTGGGAGTGCAGGCTAGTTCAACCTCTGTGAAAAGCCATGTGGTGATTCTTAAAAGAACTCAAAATTGATCTTTCATACAATCCAGCAGTCCCTCTCCTGGCAATATACCTGGAAGAACATAAATTGTTATACCAAAAAGACACCTGCACATGCATGTTTATAGCTGCACTATTCACAATAATAAAAACATGAAACCAATCCCACTTCCCATCAAAAGTGGACTGGTTAAAAAAATGTGATACATAAAGACAATGGAGGACTACACAGTTATAAAGAAGAACGAAGTCATAGATTCTGCAGAAAATTGGAGGAAGTTGGAGATTATCATATTTAACATCTATCACAGAAGCAATGAACTGAATAGCACAAGCTCTCACTCATAAGTAGGATCTGAACGTTAATCACATTAGCACGAAGAAGGTATTAGCAGTCACTGGACACTGCCAGGGGAGGGAAGGGAGGTGGCACACAACAACACAAAGGATACCTGGTGCTAAACCAGGGGAAGGAAGGACCAGTTGTAGACCCAAACTTTACCTGCATGAAGCCTACTTGTGTAGCTAATCCTGGCTTGTATCCCACATATCTATAATAAAATAAAAAACAAAAGAAAATTATAAGTTGCCTGGAGAATAGCAGTTAATCAAAACGTGGGAGAAGATGCAGCTTTAAACACAACTGATGTCATTTACTCCAATGACTTGACTGAAATACAAAGAATAATCTATTTTTTAATATTGTTATTTTTACTTTGGGGAATCGTGTCTTTCACTTTTTGTTAAATTGGAACTAGATAATTGTAAATTTAGAATGTTCCTAAAGCTCATGTTTCCATAAGGATTTTATGACTCCATCTTTACTCTGATTTCCCAAAAATAACAGCTATAACTTCTTTGGCTGACCCATTTACTCTTTAACATCTCTAGCCAAAGTCTGCTTAAATCTCTTGTTTGGAATTTACATTTATTTCCAGACATTCTGGCAGAAAAAAACATGGAAAAGTACTGGCGGTGTTCCTTTCTATACAACCTTTCATGTACTCTAAGTCATTTATTATAGTTGTCTTGAAAAGTATTTAGATAATATCAAACTTAAAAATGAGTAAGATGAATCATTGTATTTCCATAGCTAAGTCATTATTAATACTTACATTAAAATGTTTTATTGGCTGATATAAACAATTACAGAAAATTAGAAAAGGTGGTTTCTTTTCTATTGCATGTGCATTCTACTAGGTATAATCAAATCTGAATGATTTATTGCTTTGGTTCACATACTTTCTATTGTTTGCATCAATACTGGTAAAATAATCTGTCATTGTTTTCCAGTGGATCTATTTCTTTTTTATTTCAACATGTTCAAATGCTTATTCTCATTCTGTACCCACAAGTTCAATGTCTAATCTCAGCGGTTTTCTAGAATTTGTCATTGAGAAACCTACTTTACTTTATATCTAGAATCTTTATCAGTCTCTATTCTGACCAAGTAAAAGTCAAACATAGAGAGGTGGCTTCCTATTTAATAGAAAAAAAAATACTACATCTTTTAAAAATAAAACATAATTTGAAGTCAAAAATAATATACATCTAAATTAGAAATAAATAAGTAATACTATAATAACAGGTGATATGATTTTATAAATATAGATTATCTCAAAAAGTCCACCAAAAAAGTAAAAAGAAAACTAATAGAGTTAATAAACAAATTTAGCAAAGTTGTAGGTTACAAGTTCAACACACAAAAATCAATTGCATTTCTATACATCAACAATAAGCAATGCAAAAAGTGATTAAGAAAACAAATCAATTCAAAATACCATACAAACTAACAAAATGTTTAGTGAAAAAAATTAATCAAGCAAGTAAAGATTTTACACGGTGAAAATTATAAAACATTGGTGAAAAATTAAAGATCTAAATAAATGAATAAAATCTAGTTTCCACAGATTTGAATACCTAATATTAAGATGGCATTGCTACACAAAATGATGTACATGTTTGAGACAATCAAAACTACAATGGTGTTTTGGATAAATTGATCACTTCTAAAATTTATATGAATTTACAAGAGTTCACAAATAGCAACATAGTCTTAAGAAAGATCAAAGTTGGAGGACTCACATTTCTCAATTTCAAAATGTACTACAAATCTAGTAAGGTAGTGGTATAAGAATACATATATAGACCAATGGAAACTAATTGAGAATCCAGAACCAACACATGTATCTATGGTCAACTGACTTTTAACAAGGGTGCCAAGATAATTCAAAAGTGAAAAAAAATTTCTTTAGTAAACAGAGCTGGAACTAATGTATATCCAGATACAAAGGAATAAATTTATACTCCTATTTCAAACAGTATACCAAAATTAATTCAAAATGAATAAATTATCTTAATAAAACCAAAAAGCCCTTAGAAATAAATATAGGGAGTAAATCTTCATGACTGCAATTGCCAATGGATTCTTAAATATGATACCATAAGAATGAGTAAAACAAAATGAAATAAGTAAATTAGACAATCAAAATGAACAACTTTTGAGCATTAAATACAAGTCCAGAAAGTAAAAAGACAACTTATACAATGGAAAACATATTAGCAAACCACATATATTTGATAAACGACTTCCATCCAGAACATATAAAGGACTCTTACGACTCAACAATGAAAAAAACCCAATGGGAGGCTGAGGTGAGTGGATTGCCTGAGCCCGCGGATTGAGACCAACCTGGGCAACTTGGCGAGACCTCATCTCTACAATAAATCAAAAAATGAGCCGGGCATGGTAGCGCGTGCCTGTAGTTCCAGCTACTCGAAAGGCTGAGGCGAAAGAATCCCCGGAGCCCAGCGGGTCGAGGCTGCGGTGACCGGGAGCGGCCACTGCACTCCAGTTTGGGCGACAGAGTGAGACTCCAACTCAAATAAATAAATAAATAAATAAATAAATGGGCAAAGGTCCTATGTAGTCATTTCTCCAAAGCAGACATACAATGTCCAATAAGCAAATGAAAAGATATTCCACATCATTCGTTATTAGGGAAATACAAACTAAAACCACAGTGAATGCCACTTTATAATAACCAAAATAATTATAATAAAGTTAAAAAAATGTGTGCAAAGCAATAATGTTATGGTCCAAGTAACACTCATCTGCTTACCCTTGACACTGACAAATCAAGAGGCAGAAAAACTGGTAGAAAGAAGTTTATTTCTGCATTCGAATCCAGGGAGCAGAGTCGGGCTCCTAGCCTTTCTAAAATGGTTCTGCTCACCCTTCAGGTTTTATAGTCTGATTTTATAAGTTCAGCGTTTTTGGTGCCTATACATTGACTACATGACTAGCAGAGTACTGTATAACTTAAGTCACAGCTGCATTTTGTAAATAATGACATTTATGGTCCATATTTCCTGATGTCAGTTACCAGAGGTATCTCACAGCTTTTTATAAGTAACACCTGGCAAAAGTATTAATCAAACTTGCCATAGAGTAAAGGAGTTAACAGGGCCTAAGACATCATACATTACTACATGTCGTTATAGACAAAAGTTATACAAATCACAAGACTTATGATTACATTGATACAAAAGTTAAACAAATCACAAGACTTATGATTATCTTAATACCATATTATTCAAACCTGTGACTACTAAGAAAAGGGAGCAAATGAGATTTTACATCTCTCAGTTAACTGGGCACAGTCTTCAAGGAAGTTAAGGATTCTTTAAAGTTACTTACTAGCAGTGCATAGGAGATAAAGGGAAGCATACCTTTTATTAACTCTCAGGAATATGAGTATGTGCAGGAGCACTCAAACCCTTGCCATGGCCTTCTCTAGGGATTGTCGCAATACAGACAAGCAATAGCAGGTCTCCATAGCAATATGGCAAAATAGAATTTTCCCAGCAATCCTCTCCCCACAGGAACAACAAATTGCCCAATATTCACACAAGAAAGCCCCTTTGCAAGAACCAAAAACTCAAGTGCATGATTACAGTATCTGGTTTTAACATAATATCAAAGAAGGAGTCACTGAAGAGAGTAAGAAAGACAGTTATTCCTTGCCTATACCACCCTTCCTCCATCCCTTGGCAGAAGAGCATAGAGAGAAAATCTGTGTGCTTGGAGGAGTGAGAGTGATGTGAGTGTGGGACTTTGTATTGGAACTCACTCTGCCCAGACATGGTGTAACACAATACAGGGCAGAAATCTGCCAGTGGACATGAAAAAATATTTAGACTAGCCCTGGGTCGGAGATGAATAATCAGCCGCAGTAAGAAGAATCAAGGTTTAGGAAGGCTCCATCACCAGCTAACTTGGCCTGGGGCCCAGAACAAACATTAGTGACAGTCTAGTCACTAAGACTGCAGTCCTTGGTCAAGCCCTGGCACTGCACTGGTTTCAAAGACAGTGATATTGGGGTACACACAATCAATTGTGACGCCCGTTGTGGTAGCCAAGGGAGTGCTTGTATTACTCTTTGCCCCAACTCCAAGCAACTTAGCTCAGGGAGAAATTCCTTCCCCTTGGAGAAAAGAAAGGGGAAATGGATTTTGCCTCATAAATTAGGTCTAGTTTAACCACAAGAAAATTAAGCAATGGACATAATCTTGAAGCCACAAATTCTAGGCACTTGCACTTGGAAAGCATTTCTAGACCCACCTTGGGCCAGAGGGAATTTTTTTTTTACCCTAGACAGACAAACATGGTCTTGACCATATTCAGCATCTACCGACTGAAATGCCTTTGGGTCTTGAATAAACATCAGCAGTAACCAGGCAGTAGTAACAACAGGCTTTGGGCAAGACCCAGTACCGTACTGGTCCACAAGGCTTAAGATACAATCCAGGGCAGAGTTAGCAGCAGTGACCATGGGAGTGCTTACATCACCACTCCACCAAATACACAGCCCAGTGTAGAGAAAAACTTCTGATTTGGGGAAAGAGAGAAAAGAG
Source organism: Carlito syrichta (assembly GCF_000164805.1). Taxonomy (NCBI): domain Eukaryota; kingdom Metazoa; phylum Chordata; class Mammalia; order Primates; family Tarsiidae; genus Carlito; species Carlito syrichta. The sequence continues at coordinate 87,516 of NW_007259795.1, forward strand.
AAAGAGACTTTGCCTGATAACCCAGGAAATTCTCCCTTATTTTACCCAAACCCACAAAGGCAGCATATAGGGCATACCCTAGTGTTGATACAGCTATAGTACCACTAATTTATATCACAACATTCAATTTCTTTTGAATACATAGAAAGTCTTTTCAAGGATAAGTCCAAACAATACAAGACTATGAAGATTAGAATAAATAACTAACACTCAAATGCCCAGACATTGATAAATATCCACAAATATCAAACATATTCAGGAAAACTTAACCTTATTAGATGAACTAATAAGGCACCAGTGATCAATCCAGAAGTTATGAAGATATATGACCTTTCAGACAGGACATTCAAAATAGCTATCTTAAGAAATCTCAATGAACTTCAAGACAACAAAGAGAAAGAATTTAGAATTATATCAGAAAAATTTAACAAAGACATTGAAATAGTAAAAAAAAAAAAGCAAAACTACAGAAACTAAAAATTTCTTTTTAGCAGTAAAAGGAACTTTTATTTTGTCATGGTTTTCTTTTTTTTATAATTAATCAGTATTTTTTATTATGGTTTTGTGGGGTACAGTTAAGGGTTAGGTGTACAATTACGTTTCATTCAGGCACCCTGTTGATAAGAGGTGTTTTCCCAGCCCCAGACAGATATTTGCTACTGTTAATCCCATCCCCCTCCCCCCCATAGTTTCCCAGTACCGTCAGTCATTTTCTTATAGTATTACATTGGATGTTCA
>NW_007259795.1:88587-91869 GCF_000164805.1 Carlito syrichta
TTTTTGAGTTGTTGATAATTGCCATTCTGACTGGAGTTAGATGGTATCTCAGTGTGGTTTTGATTTGCATCTCCCTGATGATTAGTGAGGTTGAGCATTTCTTCATGTGTTTGTTGGCTTCTCGAATGTCTTCTTTTGTGAAGTGTCTGTTCATATCTTTTGCCCATTTTATAATGGGGTTGTCTGTTTTCTTCTTTTCAGTACGTTTCAGTTCCTTGTAGATCCAGGATGTTAAGCCTTTGTCAGACCTAGAGTTGGCAAATACTTTTTCCCAGTCTGTGGGCTGTCTCCTTGCTCTCTTGATGGTTTCTTTGCTTTGCAGAAGCTTGTCAGTTTAATAAGATCCCATTTGTCTATCTTCTCTCTTAAGTCCTGTGGGTTTTGGGTTTTGTACAGGAATTGGATGCCAGTTCCGATTTCCATGAGAGTATTTCCTTCCTTTTCTAAGGTTCTTATGGTTTGAGGTTTTACATTTAGGTCTCTGATCCATTTGGAGTTAACCTTTGTGCATGGGGATAGATAGGGGTCCTGTTTCAATCTTCTGCATGTGGTCAGCCAGTTTTCCCAGCACCATTTACTGAATAGGTTCTCCTCTCCCCATTGGTAGGTGGTGGGGGCTTTGTCGAAGATGAGTTGGTTGAGGAATTGAGGTTTTGCTTCTGGAATCTCAATTCTGTTCCATTGATCTATATGCCTGTTCCTGTGCCAATACCAAGCTGTTTTGATGATTATAGCTTTATAGTAAAGTTTGAAGTCTGGTATTGTGATAACACCTGCTTTGTTTTTTTTTTGCTGAGGATTGTTCTGGCTATTCTTGGACGTTTGTGTTTCCATATGAATTCCTGTGTTGTTTTTTCTAGGTCTGAGAAGAATGTTGTTGGTAATTTAATGGGTATTGCATTGAATTTGTAGATTGCCTTAGGTAAGATGGACATCTTCACAATGTTGATTCTTCCGATCCATGAGCATGGGATATTTTTCCACTTGTTCGTGTCAGCTTTGATTTCTTTGAGCAGTGTTTTTGTAATTTTCATTGTAAAGGTCTTTCATGTCTCTGGTTAGGAAGATGCCAAGGTATTTCATTTTTTTTGTGGCTATTGTGAATGGAATTGTGTTTTTTATTTGGGTTTCTGTTTGTTTATTATTGGTGTAGAGAAATGCGATTGTCTTTTGTACATTTATTTTGTATCTTGAGACTTTGCCAAAGGCCTTTATCAATGTAAGGAGGCCTTTGACAGATTCTCTTGGGTTTTCGAGGTACACCATCATATCATCTGCATAGAGAGATAACTTGACTTCCTCTTTTCCTATTTGAATACCTCTGATTGCCTCCTCTTCTCTGATTGCTCTAGCCAGGACTTCCAATACTATCTTGAACAGGAGGGGAGAGAGTGGGCATCCTTGTCTAGTTCCAGTTTTCAGGGGAATTGGTTCCAATTTTTGTCCATTTAGGAGTATGCTGGCTGTGGGTTTCTCATAGATGGCTTTTACTATTTTGAGTTATGTTCCCTGTATGCCTAGGTGTTCGAGGTTTTTTTTATCAAGAAGGGGTGCTGGATTTTATCAAAAGCTTTTTCTGCATCTAATGATATGATCATGTGGTTTTTGTTTTGACATCTGTTGATGTATTTAATTACATTTATGGTTTTACGAATGTTGAACCAGCCTTGCATGCCAGGAATTAAGCCTACTTGGTCATGGTGGATGATTTTTGAGATGTATTGCTGAATCCGGTTTGCTAGGATTTTGTTGAGAATTTTAGCATCTATGTTAATCAATGATATTGGCCTGTAGTTCTCTTTCTTTGTTGGATCTTTACCTGACTTGGGTATCAATGTGATGTTGTCTTCATAAAATGATTTGGGGAGAGTTCCATCTTTTTCATCACCTGGAATACCTTCAGTAGGATTGGTATCAGCTCCTCCTTGAATGTCTTGTAGAATTCTGCTGGAAAGCCATCTGGACCAGGGCTTTTTTTTGTAGGAAGTTTTCTTATTACGTAATCGATTTCCTTGATTGTTATTGGTCTATTTAGGGTCTCAATTTCTTCTTGTTCCAACCTAGGTAGGTTGTGTGATGTCAGAAAGTCCTCCATTTCTTTATGGTTTTCAAGTTTGTTTCCATACAAGTGTACGTAGTAGTCTCTAATGATCTTTTGTATTTCTTCAGGGTCAGATGTGACTTCATCTTTTGTGTTTCTGATTATGCTTATTTGGTTTTTTTCTCGTTTTTTCTTGGTCAGTCTAGCTAGGGGACCATCAATCTTGTTTACCCTTTCTAAGAACCAACTTTTTGTTTCATTGATTTTTTGTATTATCTTTTTGTCTTCTATGTCCTGGATTTGGGCTTTTATTTTGGTGATCTGGATTCTTCTGCTGAAATTAGGGTTTTTGTGGTCTTGCTTTTCCAGCTTCTTTAGGTGGCTTGTTAGGTTGTGAATTTCTCTTCCTTCCATTTTATTCATGTGTGTTTGTAGGGATATAAATTCCCCTCTTACTACAGCTTTCAGGGCATCCCAGAGATTTTGGTAAGATGTTTCTTCATTTTCATTTGTTTCCAGGTATCTTTTGATCCCTGTTTTGATTCCATCATTGACCCAGGAGTTGTTTAGCATCATGCTGTTTAGTGTCCATGTCTTTGTGGGTTTTGGGGGGACTTTGTTGGTGTCAATGTTTATTTTTATTCCACTGTGGTCCGAGAAGGTGTTTGGTAGAATTTCGGTCCTTTTAAATTTGCTTATGCTTGATTTATGGCCGAGTATGTGCTCGATCTTAGAATATGTTCCATGTTGTGATGAGTAGAATGTGTATTCTGTGGTCTTTGGATGGAGTGTTCTGTAGGCATCAATTAAGTCCTTTGGTCCAAAGTCACATTGAGGTTCCAGATCTCCTTGCTGATTTTTTGTCCTGATGATCTGTCTAGGGTTGTGAGTGGGGTTTTAAAGTCCCCAGTTATGAGAGTGTTAGAGTCAATATCTTTCTTTAGTTTTCCAAGAAGTTGCTTTATGAAAGTTGGTGCACCTATGTTGGGTGCATATATGTTTAGGATAGATATTTCTTGTTGATGGATTGAGCCTTTTATCATTATGTAGTGGCTTTCTGTATCTTTTTTGATTTTTAATAGCTTGAAGGGAATTTTGTCTGAAATTAAGATCGCTACTCCTCTCTTTTGTATTTCATTCGCCTGAAAGTTTGTTTCCCATTCTCTTACTTTGAGTCTATGGGTGTCCTTTCTAGTGAGGTGAGTCTCATGAAGGCAATAGATTGTTGCCTGATGATACGG
>NW_007259795.1:91889-110026 GCF_000164805.1 Carlito syrichta
TGTGAGTGGGGTATTAAAGTCCCCAGTTATGATAGTGTTAGAGTCAATATCTTTCTTTAGTTTTCCAAGAAGTGCTTTATGAAAGTTGGCGCACCTATGTTGGGTGCATATATGTTTAGGATAGATATTTCTTGTTGATGGATTGAGCCTTTTATCATTATGTAGTGGCCTTCTGTATCTTTGAAACTAAAAATTCTAATTGACAAACTAAAAGATTAATTAGAGTATCTCAATAGCCATACTGAAGCAGAATAAATAATTAGTGAGAATAAATAATTAACTTGAAGTCAGGTGATATAAAAATGCAGTCATAAGAGACAAAATAAAAAAGAATACAGCAATCCTAAAGGAACTAGAAAATATCTTCAAAAGAGCAAACTTAAGAAATATTGGCTTTAAAGAGAATATAGAAAGAGAGAATTAATTAGAAAATATATTTAAAAAAATAAAAGAGCACTTCCAAACCTAGAGTAAAATATGAATATCCAAGTATGAGAAGGTCATAGAAAACAAAGAAGATTTAAACTAAATAAGATAACTTCAAAGTATATAATAATAATAAAACTCTCAAAGTTTCAGGAGAAAGAAAATATTCCAAAAGCAGCAAGAGAAAGGTAGCAAATAACATATAAATGAGTTGTGATACATCTGGCACCAGACTTGTAATCAGAAACCTTACAGACAAAGAGAGAATGGAATGACATATTTAAAGTGCTAAAGGAAAAAAAGAAAAAGAAAAAAAAAACTTTCAACCTAGACTGCTACATTCAGCAAAAATATTCTTTAAACATGAAGAGAAATAAAAACTCTCCCAGACCTGTATTATAAGAATTGGCAAAGAAAGTTTCTCATTATTAAACAAAAGGACATTAATGTATACAAGAAATCATCTGAGGATAAAAAACTCATTTTTTTATAGTAAATACACTGACAAATACATAGTACTCTGTCACCATAATTGTGTGTAAATCACTCCTATTTTTAGTAGGAAGACTAAAAGACAAATAACTATACTAATTAAAACATAGACTATAAAAATATTAATTGAACCAAAATAAAGTCAAAAAGTAAGAAGATGTGGGTTTTTTGTTTTGTTTTGATTTTTGCTTCCTCCTTCCTTGCTTGCTTCCTTGTTTGTTTCTTTGCAATCAAAGTTAAATTGTCATCAATTGAAAATAATAATAGGTGTTATTTGCAAGCCTCATGGTAACCACAAAACAATATCCTATAATAGATACACAAAAATAAAAAGGAAGAAATTAAAACACACCATCACAGAAAATCATTTTTATAAAAAGACAGAAAGAAAGGAAAGATAGCCAACAAAATAATCAGAAAAGGAATAACACAGTGGAAGTAGCAAGTCTTTACATTTCAATAATATCACTGAATATAAAGGTCCTAAGTTACCCAATGTAAAGACATAGAGTGAATTGATAAAAAAAAAAAAACTAATACTGTTTACAAGAAACTCACTTCACCTATAAAGACACACACGGTCTATCCTTGAGAATGTTTCATATACTGAGGAGAATAATGTCTATCCTGCAACTTCAGGGATGAAATGTCCTGTAAATGTCTAATAGGTTCACTAGTATATAGTATAGATTAAATAGAATCTTTCTTTTTTGATTTTCTCTTTAGATTATCTGTCCAGTGCTAAAAGTGGGGTGTTGAAGTCTCCAGCTATTATTGTATTGGAGTCTATCTCTCTCTTTTGCTCTAATACTATTTGCTTTTTATATCTGGATGTTCCAAATTTGGGTGCATATATTTTACAATTGTTATATTCTCTTGCTTAATTGACCTCATTATTATTATATAATGATCTACTTTTTCTTTTTTTAGTTTTTGACTTGAAATCTATTTTACCTAAGCATACAGCTACTCCTGTTCTTTTTTTGTTTGTTTTGTTACATTTGCATGAAAAAAAATCTTTCTCCATCCCTTTATTTTGAGTCTATGTGTGTCTTTTATAAGTGAAGTGAGTTTCTTGTAAGTAGCATATAGTTGATTTTCTATGTTGGTGTATTTTAAGTAACAACATAGAAGCAATAATAAAAAGTCTACCATCATAGACACAAGGATCTGTTGCCTTCACTGCTACATTTTAGCAATCATTTAAAAGGAACTAATGCCAATCTTACTCAGGTAATTTGAGAGAATACTTCCAACTCATTCTACAAGGTCAGTCTTATCACACACACACCCTAAAGAAAACTATAGGCCAATATTTTTGATTAACATAGATGTAAAAATTCACACAAAAAATAATAGCAAATTGAATTCAAGAACACTTTTAACATATCATTCATCATCAACACATAAGATTCCTCCCAGGGATGCAAAGATGGTTCAACATAAACAAATAAATAAATGTGATGCAACATATCAAAATAATGAAGAGCAAAAACTATATGATCATTTTAATAGGTGCTGAAAAATCATTTGGTAAAATTAAAAATTCCTTTACAATAAAAACGCTCAACTAACTGGGCATAGAAAGACGATACTTCAACAAATTGAAAGTCACATATGACAAACTTACAGCTAGTATTATACTTAACTAGAAAAATTGAAACTCTTTTCTCTAAGATATGGAAGAACACAATGATGCCTATTTTCACCACTTTTGTTCAACATAGTGCTAGAATTTTTATCCAGAGAACTTAAGCAAGAGAAAGAAATAAAGGGAATCCAAATTGGAAATAAAGACATCCAATTATCCTGCTTTTGCAGAGGATATGGCTTTATATTTACAAAAATAGGAAGACTCCACCATATTCAGTTATAACTTACAAACAAATTCAGTAAAGTTACAAGATACAAAGTAACATACAGAAATCAGTAACATTTCTATATGCCGACAGTAAGCAATCTCAAAAAAAAGAAAAGTAATCTCATTTACAATAGCTACAAATAAAATACCAAAATAGGAATAAACTTAACCCAAGAAGTGAAAGGTATCTATAATTAAAACTGTAAAACTCTGATAAAGGAAACTATAGAGGACACAAAAAAGTGGAAAGATATTTTAAGTGCATGAATTGGAAGAATCAATGTTGTTAAAATGTCCATACTAACCAAAGTGATTTACAGATTCAATGCATTTTCTATCAAAACATCAATGATATTTTTCACAGATATAGAAACCATATCCTAAAATTTATATGAAGCTATAAATTACCCAAAATATTCAAAAACATGCTGCACAAAAAGAACAAAGCTGAAAGAATCGCATTATTTGACTTCAAATTATACTGCAAAACTATGATAACCAAAACAACATGGTACTGGTATATTTATTTATTTATTTGTTGTGATTTCTTTTTAAACATGTGGGGTACAATTCAGGGTTAAGTATACAAATGTTCGTTATGCAGGTACGCTTGTTGATGAGGTATGCCCTCCCTTCCCCAGACAGATTCCCACTACTGCCAATCCTGCTTTCCCGCCCTGCTCCCAGCAATTTCCCGCTACTGCCAATCATTTTCTTATAGTATTACGATAGCTGTTCAAGGTCCACTTATGAGTGAGAACATGTGATACTCAGCTCTTTGTTTCTGTGAGAGATCACTCAGTATTATAAACTCTAATTCCATCCAAGTTGCTGCGAAGCTCATGATTTTGTTCTTCTTTATGGCTGCATAATATTTCATCATGTATATGTATCACATTTTTAAAAATTCAGTCCTCTTTTGATGAGCAACCCAGTTGTTTCCATGTTCTTGCTACTGTGAATAATACTGTGATAAACATACTTGTGCAGGTATCTTTTTTATGGAGTGATTTGAGTTCTTCGGGGTATATTCCCAGAAGGGAGATTGTCAAGTCATATGAAAGGCCGAATTATAGATCTTTTAGAAATCATCACACTGTTTTCCACAGAGGCTGTACGAGTTTACACTGCCAACAACAGTGTGGAAGTGTTGTTTTTCTGCTTCATCCTCTCCAGCCTCTGTTGTTTTTTGAGTGATTGATGATAGCCATCCTGATTGGAGTTAGGTGGTATCTCAGTGTAGTTTTCATTTGCATTTCTTTGATGACTAGTGAGGCTAAGCATTGTTTCACGTATCTGTTGGCTGCTCATATGTCTTCTTTTTTTTTTTTGAGTTGGAGTCTCACTCTGTCACCCAGACTGGAGTGCAGTGGCCGCTCCTGGCCACCGCAGCCTCCACCTGCTGGGCTCCGGTGATCCTTCCGCCTCAGCCTTCCCAGTAGCCAGAATTACAGGCATGCACTACCACGCCCAGCTGATTTTTTGATTTATTGTAGAGATGAGGTCTCGCTGCCCAGGCGGGTCTCGAACCTGCGGGCTCAGGCAATCCACTCACCTCAGCCTCCCAAAGGCGCGGGATTACAGACTGAGCCACCGAGCCTGGCATATGTCTTCTTTTGAGAACTGTCTATTCATATATTTTGCCTACTTTTTAATGGGGCTGTTTTTTTGTTTTGCTTTGTTTTGTTTCTTTTCAGCACATTTGAGTTCCTTGAAGATCCTAGATGTTAGCCTTTTGTCAGACATACAGCTGGTAAATATTTTTTCCCAGTCTGTGATCTATTTTCCACTCTCTTCATGGTTTCTTTGGCTTTGCAGAAGCTTGTCAATTTGATGAGGTCCCACTTGTCTACCTTGTCTCTTGTGGCATGGGCACTTGGGTTTTTGATCAGGAATTGGTTGCTAGTTCCAATTTCCATAAGGGTATCTCCTGCATTTTCTAAGGTTCTTATGGTTTGAGTTTTTACATTTAGGTCTTTGATGCATTTAAAGCTAATTTTTGTGTGTATGGTGATAGGTAGGGATCTTGTTTTAATCTTCTGCATGTGATCAGACGGTTTTCCCATCTCTATTTACTGAATAGATTCTCCTCTCCCCAGTGGTTGGTGGTGGAGTCTTTGTCAAAGATGAGTTGATTGAGAAATTGAGGTTATGCTTCTGGAATCTCTATCCTGTTCTATTGGTCTATATGCCTGTTATTGTACCAATACAATGCTGTTTTGAATACTGCAGCTTTATAATAGTGTTTAAAGTCTGAGAGTGTGACACCTCCTTCTTTCTTTTTTTGGGGGGGGGTTTGCTGAGGATTGTTTTGGTGATTTGTAGTCATTTATGTTTCCATATAAATTCCTGTATTGTCGTTTCCATGTCTGAGAAGAATGTGTTAAAACTGTAGATTGCCTTAGGTAGGATGGACATCTTCACAATGCTGATTTTTCCAATCCGTGAGCATGGAATATTTTTCCATTTGTTTGTGTTATCTTTGATTTCTCTGAGCGGTGTTTTGTAGTTTTCATTGTAAAGGTCTTTCATGTCTCTGGTTAGGAAGATGCCAAAGTATTTGATTGTTTTTCTGGCTATTGAGAATGGGACTGTACTTTTTATTTGGGGTTCTGTTTGCTTTTTGTTGATATATAGAAATGTGATGGTCTCTCGCACATTGATTTTATGCCCTGAGACTTTGCCAAAGTCCTTTATCAGTGCAAGGAGGTTTTTAGCAGATTCTCTTGGGTTTCAAGGTATAAATCAGGTCGTCTGCAAAGAGGGATAACTTGACTTTCTCTTTTCCTATTTGGATATCCCTGATTGCCTTCTCTTCTCTGATTGTTCTAGCTAGGACTTTCAAAATTATGCTGAACCAGAGTAATGAGAGTGAGATTCCTTGTCTTGTTCCAGTTTTCAAGGGAAATGGTTCCAATTTCTGTCTGTTTAGCAGTATGCTGGCTGTGGGTTTCTCATAGATGGCTCTTAATATTTTGAAGTATGTTCCATTTATGCCTAGATGTTCAAGGGTTTTTATCAAGAAGAGGTGCTAGATTTTATCAAGAGCTTTTACTGTGTCTAACGATATAATCATGTTTGTTTGTTTTTGTCAGATGGGTAATGTGTCCACGTCATAACAAGATTTAGAAGGTGGCACATCTCACACATAAACGTGTGAACTCCCAATCATCATGCCAAATGAAATACAAAAGGATCGATCATGTGGTTTTTGTTTTTACTTCTGTTGATGTATTTAATTATGTTCATGGTCTTACGAATGTTGAACCAGCCCTGCATCCCAGGGAGGTACTGGTATTAAAACAGACACATAGAACAATGGAACAGACTAGAAAGCCCAGAAACACATTCATAAAATTTACAGTTAACACACTTTTGACAAAAGTGCCAAAAACAAATATTAGGGAAAGGACAGTCTTTTTCAATAAAATGATGTTTACTAAACCAAATATTGATATTCAGAAAACTAAAACTAGACCTCTATCTCTCACCATATAGAAAAATCAAATCAAAATGGATTAAAGATTTAAATATAAGATGTGAAACTACTAGAATAAAATTTTGGCAAAACACTCCAGGACATTGGTCTGAGCAAATATTTCTCAAGTGCTCAAAAGTACAAGCAACCAAAGCAAATGGGCAAATGGGATCACATCAAGGTAAAATGGTTCTTCACACCAAAGGAAACAATTGCCAACAGAAGATGGCACCTACAGATGGGAGAAAATATTTTCAAACTATATTTCTAAGAAGGGATTGATAAGAATATATAATGAGCTCAAACAACTCAATAGGAAAAAAAAATCCAATTAAAAATAGGCAAAAGGTCTGAATAGACATTTCTCTAAAGAAGACATAAAAATTGTTTGTGAAAAAAAAGTGCTCTACATTACTAATCATCATAGAATGCAAATTAAGACTACAAGATACCATCTCACTTCAAGCAAAATGACTTTTATCCAAAAGACAGGCAATAACAAATGCTGGTGAGGATGTGGAGAAAGGGAAATCCTCCTATATAGCTCATGGGGATGCAAATTAAGAGCAGCCACTGTACAGAACAATGTGGAGGTTCCTCAAAAAATGGAAATAGAACTACCATATGATCCAGCAATCTTACTGTTGGATATATATACCAAAAAAAACCCCCAAAATTAGTGTATCGAAATATTTGCACTTCCATGTTTATTGCAGCACTATTCACAATAATCAAGATATATACTCAATTTAAGGGATCATCACTGGATGAACAGATAAAGAAAATGTGGTGTATATAAACAATGAAATATTAAGTTATAAAAAACGAAATCATGTCATTTGCAATAACATTAATGGAACTGGAGGACATTACTTTGAGTGAAATAAGCCCAGCACAGAAAGACAAATATTGTATATTCTCACTTATATCTGGGAGCTAAACAATTATGAACTCATGGAGATATTGAGCAAACTGATGGTTACCAGAGACTGGATAGGGTAGTGGGAAGGTTGAGACAAAAAAGGTTGGTTAATGAGTACAAAAATGCAGTTAGAGAGAATAAATATGATCTGGTATTCAGTAGTACAACAGGGTAGCTATAGTTAACAACAAATATATATTTAAAAAATAACTTTAATAGTGAAATTGGAATATTTCTAACACAAAGAAATTATAAATACTTGAGGTAATGGATACCCTAATTATCCAGGTTTAATCATTGCACTCTATATGTCAGTAACAAAACATCACATGTATCCCATATGTATGTACAATTGTTACATATCCATTTTTATCAAAGTTTAAGCATGAAAGAAAAAATCAAAATAACAAATTGGCATGTATGTGGAGAAATAAAAACCCTTTATACATAGTTGGTTGGAATATAAAATAGTTTAGCTGTTATTGAAAACTTTTTATCAGTTCCTTTAAAAGTCTAACAAAAAATAACCTTATGGCCTACAACTTCCAAATCTAGATATTTTAAAAAATGCGCACAAGTATTTAACAAAATATATGTACATGAATGCTCATAGCCATACTATTCACAATAGCTTAATGGTGGAAACAACTCAAATGTCTATCAGTGGATGAGCTGATAAACAAATTGTGGAATATCTGTACAATGAAATGTTATTTGGTCATACAAGGGAATGAGGTATAGATACATTGTACAATCAATGAATCTTAAAATATTATGCTAAATGAAATGAGCAAGACATTGAAGGTTGCATACTGTATGATCACATTTATATGAAATACCCAGAATGAATAAGTCCACAGAGACAACAGATAAGGGTTGTCAGAGGGCATAAAAAGTCATTGTTTAATGGGCATGAGAGTTTTGTTGGGATGAAGAAAATATTCTGGAACCAGCTAAAGAAAGTGGTTACAAAGCATTATAATTGTTTTAAATGCTACTGGATTGTGCACTTTAAAATGATTAGTTTTATGATATGTTAATATTACCTCAATTAAAAAAAGTAAAGTGAAGGCAAAATAGTTTCTCAGATGACCAAAAATTGAGGGAATTTTTAGCCAGTATTTTGTTTTTTAAAAAAAGTGAAAATAAATTTTTAAAAGAGAAGAAAAACAATTTAGGCCAGAAACTCTTATCTTTGGAAAAGGAAGAATATTAGAGAAGGAATATATGAAAATAAAATAAAATACTTTATTTTTCTTATTTTTATTTGATTAACAAAAAACTATTCAAAATAATTGCAACATGTATTGAATGATTATAGCTCACAAATAAGTGAATTGAGTGACTGCAATGTTATAAGTGATAAGAGGGAGGAATCGGAAATACTTTGTTATAAGCTCTGAACAGGCCTGTGAATCAGTAGAGTGTTATTTGAAAATGGGTTTAAATTACTCATGCGTTTACATATAATGTACCTTATATGGTAACCTCTCACACACACAAGCTTCATAAAGGAATGTCTGTGGGTGTTTGTGAGCTAGGGAAAGAATCCCTGCCAGGCAGACCAGGGAGTTTACTGTACTATTGACTATGAGCCCAGTTCTCTACACCACCAGCTAGACATATCACTTCCTTCCTTCACTTTCTTAGGAAAAATCACTAATGTTAACAGAACTCACTTTTTCTCAACCTACTCTCTCTCAAACTTGTAAATGATATTTGGTAGTTACACATCATAAAATTTAAATAAAAATATAAAACTTAAATATAAAGACATAAATGTACTAAAAATAAAGAGATGAAGACAGATATGTCATGGTAACTAATCAATGAAGATTTCATAGTTATATTAATTACAGATAAAGAAAACCTTGGCACAAAGAAAATTATTAGAAATTAAAGGGGGCATTTCATAATGATAAACTAGTCATTCCTCCTAAAAGATATAACAATTCTTAATGTGTATGTGTTAACATCAGAGCATCGAATATGTAAGGAAAAACTGATAGAACTGCAAGTTAAAATTGATGATTCCACTATTACAGTTAGAGACTTCAACACCCCCTATCAGTAATTGACAGATCCAGCAGGCAGAAAATCAGTACAGATATAGTTGAACTAAATAACACCATCAATCATTTGGATCTAATTGACATTTATAGAACCAAATTCATCCAACAACAGTTCACATGGAATATTCAACAAAATAGACCATATTCTGTAATATGACATATTAAACAAATTTTAAAAAATAAATGAAACCAAGTATGCCCTCAGACCTCAATGAAATTAAACTAAAAAGTAACAGAAAGATAGTTAGAAAATGCCAAAATAACTGGAGATTAAACAAAAGGTTCTAAATAGTATGTGTGTCAAAAAAGTCTGAAAAGAAATTTTAAAATATTGTGGACTATATGAAAATGAAAATACTACTTGTCAAAATTTATGTGATATATTAAACATAAAGCATAAGGAGAAATGTATAATATTGAATACATACATAGAAAAGAAAAAATATGTATACATTCAATAATCTAGACTTCTATTTTACCAAATATATAAAGAAGAACAATATAAACCTAAAGCAAGCAGAAGAAAACAAAAACAGAAATTAAGGTAGAAACCAATGAAACTATAAAGAGAAAAATCAATGGAACCAAAAGTTGATTCTTTCAGCTTAACAGTAACTCAAAACCCAAAACCACCGGACCAACTTGATTCTTTCAAAAGATCAATAAAATTGATAAAACTGTATCCAGGTTAACCCAAAGAAAAAAAATACACAAATTACTAATGTCAGAGAAGAAAGAGAATATGTCACTACTAATCCAGCAGTCATTACAAATATAATAAAAGAATATTAGGAACAAGTGTATGCCTGAATATTTGACAAATTAGATTAAATGGACCGATTTTTTAAAAAGTCAAAAAACAATTCACACCAAAAGAAATTGATAATCTAAATTATGTCTATTACATAAATTAAAGTAATAAATTAATAACTTTTCTGACCAGAAAGTTACAAGTCCAGATAAATTTACTGGTGAACTCTACCAAGTATTTAAGGAAGAAATTATACTTAATTATATCAATTATCTACAATCTCTGCCATAAAACAGAAACAAAAGGAATACTTGCTAACTTTCTACTCATTTTATAAGGCTAATATTTCCTTAATACTCAAACTAAAATAAGACATTACAAAAACGAAAAATGGCAGACCAATATCTCTAATGAACATAGATGCAAAATTCACAGCCTACTATTAGCAAATCAACTTCAGCAATGTATAAAATATATTATACATTAAGTGGAATTTATACCAGATATGCAAATATGGTTCAACGTTTAAAAATCAATAAATATAATTAATTCATCACATCAGCAGCCTAAGAAGAAAAATAATATGATCATATAAATAGATGCAGAAACAGAATATGGCAAACCTCAGCACTGATTCATGGTAAACAAACAAACAAAAAAACACCTCTCAGAAAACTACGAATACAGAGGAATTTCCTCAACTTCATAAAGAAATCTACAAAAAGCAATGTAGAGTATGTTAATGGTGAGAAACTAGATGTTTGCTCCATATTGTTGGGAACAAAGCAACCTGCTCATACTGCACTGAGTATTCAACAGTTCTTGACCAAAAACGGTATTACCCCCATCCCCCATTCACCCTATTCACTGGATCTCACCCTTAGCAACTTTTTTTTTTGGCTGTTTCCCTGGATGAAAAATGTTCTCAAAGGAAAATGTTTTGCCAATATGGAAGAGATGAAATAAAAAATGGCAGAAGTACTGAAAGGCATCAAAATTGATGAGTACAAAAACTTTGAGCAGTGGAAAATGTGTCTTGATATATGTATTGCATCAAATGGAAAATACTTTGAAGGTGACTGAAGTTAAAACATGTAAGAATAAATACGCATATTAAATAATAAATTCTGGAGGTTTTGTGATCTCTTTCATACATATCAGAAAGAAAAGTCCATTAACATTTTTCCCATTTACTTGAGGATACACTCCAACAGCGCTTGTGCCTGCATCATTTACCTCGAGGTTTAGAAAAAAAAAAATTACAAAATACAGTAATTTTCTTCTTCTTTATTTTGACTTATTTTATTTATTTTGTGTAAACCTCATTAGGATTAGAGACAATTTCTGTTTTAAAATAACTCCAAGAACAGTTTTTATCTTCTATTTTCACATTGGAGACCAGTCAGATTTGCTTTAGTCTCAAAGAGAGTGTTTATGTAAAATTAAATGAACGCGGCAGTGAGCTGCGCTTTTTTTTTTCTAAATGGGTAAAAGGTTAAACTAGAAAAATCTGTATTGATATCAGTGATAATGTTGCAGGTATTTTAAGACTTACAAGATACATTCTAACAAAATTTTTAACTGTGATTACTAATACATCGAAACAATGAGACCAGAGCTCAAAAAGTTTGAGAAAATTTACTGTAATAGAGCCTAGATATTTGGAAACCAACTGACTGACTATTCAGTTCTTGTGCCCATATTGCAGGCACCAGAATTCTCAAGATGGCAAATAGGCTGCAATATCACCAAATTGCATTATGGAAGACAAAGGTCAGTTCATAAAATAGATTCAGATAGATTGGCTATCTGAAGGGCTTACCCCAGTGAAGGCAGAATGTCATATTGTGGACCAAAACTGTGAATAACTTCACTCTCTTCTTACCCAAATGAAGTTGTTATAGTCCTTTTTCATCATTGTACAATGAATACCTTAGGGTCAGGTAATTTACCTTTTAATATAGAGGCACCATATCTGAACTTAATAAATGCATAGATCAAATATCACTTCAAGCTGGATTTGTAGCTAGATGAGCTTGTAGGACTTTGAGAAAGAGTAGGAAAAAATTAATATTTGTATATTGGGGATAAACACCTGTATAAATATTGAATTAGAAAATAAATTGACATATCATGTTTGGTAAATTTCCAAGAACCCACAAGTCTTCCTTCTCCAATTTGTTCAGGTGGTAATATGTGTGTGTTTTTCAAGCTGAAGGGAAAGCATTTTTGACAAAAACACACACACACACACACACACACACACACACAAAACAAAAAAAAAACAAGCAAATTAACCCAATTAGTATTTTCTGATTTTTTTTTAAAATTTGTGTGTGTGTGTGTATACGTGTGTGTGTGTTTTAGAGGTGAGTAAGTAGTTCACTTTGACCAGAGCTATAAGATAAAGGATACTAGAGATTTAAAGGAAAATAATACTCTCTTTTGTATTTTATTAAAACTTAATTTAGAGGAGATGATACTTGGAGATTCTTCAGTCATTTTTAGACTATGAATCATTTTGGACCACTTTGAACTATAAGAGAAATATGCCAAGTATGGCACAGTGATACATATATTCAAAACCCTAGCTATTTGCTATTATTGCTGAGGCATTTTGCCAAATCTCGAACCATCATCCAATTTTCTTGTTATATTAATTAAAAATATTTATTGTGAACTTTTTGCTTTCTCTTACCTATTGAGTATAAGTTACTCTGCTGCAACAAAGTGAACTAGGGAGTTTCTGGTAAGATGGCGATGGCATATGTGGAATTGTGAGATTCTCTGAATATGAGTTCCCCAAAAGACTCTTACTTCCCCCCCACCGCCCACCTCAAGCTGCACTGGTCCGAGGCCCAGGGACCCTTGGTCCCACGCATGGCCAAATATTGCGGCCCCTGGCAGCTGCAACTCCACTATACATGGCCCCCACCTGCCGCATGAGAATCTCGAATCTCTGCTCCCTCCCCAGTTACATCGTTTCATCCAGCACCCAGCACCAAGCCGCCGGTCACCCAGGGAGGCTCTAGGTGCCTGCCGCTCAGAGATACCAGCTCCATTTCTGGCTAAAGTACCCTGTGAGGGGCCTAAGGCCACTCACACCACTCACCACCTGCCCTTCAGACCTCTGGAGCTCTGGGCCCACCCTAGTTGAGGCACCCAGCATACAATCCCGTGCTTGTGTATGAGAACAGCATATCTTAAAGAGGTGCTGATCGGCAGCTCTCAGCTCCAAAGGAAGGAACACCGGGCTTCCTCCTCCACCCCAGCCTGCTGGTGGCACACCTGATCCAGTGCCCAGATGTGCAGCTGATGCTGGTGCCTTGCATGCCACCACAGACCATCATAGTGGATCACCCAGGGACCCAGAGGAGTGAAAAGAAAGGATCCATGAAAAAGGAACTGCCCACCTAGGCCATTTTTCCAGGCAGAGATTTGCATTGCCCCACCCACCTACGTGCAACCTCAATCTCGGTTCCTAAGGTAACATCGCTAAACAGGAGACAAATCCCCTCCCCTATGCTGAATCAGATGCCGGCAACTGAGCATCGCAGACCTCTCAAGCAGGCTAAAAGAACAAACCCAAGCTGTGAGTAAATCTAGCTGCCTGCAATGAAAGCAAATGGGAGAGGCTGGAGATCAGAGCTAAAGAGACTTTAGATACTCAGGAAAAATTCCAGAGCTAGTCTGATTTCTTATTTTGACTTTTGATTTTATCATTTTGACTGTTTGTTTTGCTCACTTTTGTTTGCTTTTTGACTTAGACTATCTGTTTGTGTTGGGAAAAATGCATCAAAAGGCATGATTTTACTAGACTGTCTTTGTGTGGTTATCAGTGTGCTTTAGGGAATTTTGCTTATGTGTCTTTTTCACTTCTCTCTGGCTTTGTGTCTCTTTTTCACCTGTTAGTTTGTTTGTATGTCTGTTTTCCCTCTTACTCTTCTCTCTTTCTAACTTCCTATTGACCCCTGCTTCCTCCATTAATTTCCTCTTTCATATCTCCTTTTGTTCCAGGGAACAAACCTACATCCCACTACACAGACAGATTGTAAGGCAGTGGGAAATAGGTCCCAGTGTGTTCATACATCCTTTGGTGGATGCTGGAATCAGCAGACAGATTCGGAATCACAGCTTCCCCCTCAATTAAACCTCAAAACTGCAAAAAGCACAGCCAGCAGCCCACACTCCAGCCTCAAAAGTGAACAATGCCAGAGGACCCTCATAAGGAAGAACAGGAAATTGCACAAGTGAAGCAAAAACAACCCCACCTTCCCTGAAAAACAGAATTAAAGAAGGGGAGGGAAAGGGAGAGAGAGAGAAAAATCTACACAAATGAAAAAAAAAAAACCAAAAGAAGAATATGGGTCTCTCCCAGACCCCTGGGAGGGCAAACACTGAAAAAACTGAATTCAGAATGCAAACAATGAAGAGCCCCAATGACTGGTCTCAAACTACAACCCTAGATATTAAGACATTAATGGAGAGATTAAAAAGAATTCAGGAAAGACAAGAAGAAACTAGAAAGGAGTTGATAACTGAGATAACAGTAATAAAGAATACTGTGAATGAAATAAATAACAAACTGATAAGGCATGGAAAACAGAATTAGCCAAGCAGAAGAAAGAATCTCAGAGCTTGAGGACCAAAATATAGAACTAACCCAAACTCTTAAAAACATAGAAAACAAGCTTATAAAGACAGAACAAAACCTTCAAATGATGAGTGATTACTTCAAGAGAAAGAACCTAAGAGTAATTGGCCTTCATGAAACAGAAAGAGAAACAGAAACCACCTTGGAACAAACATTCCATGAGTTCATTGAAGAAAACTTCCCTCATCTTATCAGTGATGCAAAAATTCAAACACAAGAGATTCAGAGAACCTCTGCAAGACAACAAATGAGAAGACCAACTCCCAGACACATAATAATGGCCTTAACAAAGTAGGCATAAAAGAAAAAATCCTAAAGGCAGCAAGAGAAAAAGGCCAGACCACCTACCGTGGAAGACCAATTAGAATAGCAGCAGATTTATCTACAGGAACTCTGCAGGCTAGGAGAGCTTGGAGCCCTATCTTCAAAGTCCTAAAAGATAAACAATTTCAACCAAGAATAACCTACCCAGCCAAGCTAAACATCATCAGTGAGGGAGAATTAAAATCTTTCCCAGATATCCAATGTCTAAGAACTTACGCTACCAACAGACCACCTCTACAGGAAACACTTAAGAAAGTACTAAGCACAGAAGAAAAGGAAAAAAGAACAATGTTCTTCATAAGAGTACAGGAAAAAGAATAAAATACACATGAACCCACCCCAAAACCAAAAGAAAGACAACAAACCAAGTAGAACAACAACAATTCTATAAGAACTCTATGATAGGGACCAACTCTCACATTTCAATAATTAGCCTGAATGTGAATGGACTAAATTCACCACTGAAAAGACATAGAATCGCAAAATGGATAAAGTAATACCAGGCAACAATATACTGCCTTCAAGAGACCCATCTCACTAGAAAAGACACACACAGACTCAAAGTAAGAGGATGGGAAACAAATTTTCAGGCGGATGGAACACAAAAGAAAGGAGGAGTCACGATCTTAATTTCAGACAAAATACCATTTAAGCTATCAAAAATTTTAAAAGATACAGAAGACCACTACATAATGATTAAAGGTTCAGTCCATCAACAAGAAATATCTATCCTAAACATATATGCACCCAACAGAGGAGTGCCAACTTTCATAAAGCAACTTCTAGGAAAACTAGAGAAAGAAATTGACTCTAACAACATCATAACTGGAAACTTTAATACCCCACTCACAAACCTAGACATCGTCAGGACAAAAAATCAGCAATGAGATCTGGAACCTCAATGTGTCTCTTGACCAAATGGTCTTAATTGATACCTACAGAACACTCCACCCAATGACCACAGAATATACATTCTACTCAGTACCGCATGGAACGTACTCTAAGATCAACCTCATCCTTGACCATAAATCAAGCATAAACAAATTTCAAAAGATCGACATTTTGTCATGCACCTTCTCAGACCACAGGGGAATAAAAATAAACATCAACACCAAGAAGCTTCCCCCAAAACCCACAAGGCATGGAATCTAAACAGCATGTTGCTAAACAACTCCTGGGTCAATAATGAAATCAAAACAGAGAATAAGAGATATCTGGAAACAAATGAAAATGAAGAGACATCTTACCAAAATCTCTGCGATGCCATGAAAGCTGTAGTAAGAGGAGACTTTATATCTCTACAAACATACATGAAGAAAATGTAAGGATCACAAATTAACAGCCTAACAAACCACCTTAGGAAGCTGGAAAAGCAAGACCACCAAAACCCTAATTTCAGCAGAAAAATCCAGATCACCAAAATAAAAGCCCAAATCCAGGACATAGAAGACAAAAAGATAATACAAAAAAAAAAAAAAAAATCAATGAAACAAAAAGCTGGTTCTTCGAAAGGATAAACAAGATCGATGGTCCCCTAGCTAGACTGACCAGGAAAAAGGGAGAAAAAACCAAATAAGCACAATCAGAAACACAAAAGATGAAGTCACATCTGACCCCAAAAAATACAAAAGATAATAGGAGACTACTATGTACACTTGTATGGAAACAAACCGGAAAACCTTAAGGAAATGGAAGACTTTCTGATATCACACAACCTGCCTAGGTTGAAACAAGAAGAAATCAAGACCCTACATAGACCAATAACAATCAAGGAAATTGACTGTGTCATAAGAAAACTACCTACAAAAAAGAAAGCCCTGGACCAGATGGATTTCCAGCAGAATTCTATAAGACATTTAAAGAGGAGATAATACCAATCCTACTGAAAGTATTCCAGGCAACTGAGAAAAATGGAACCCTCCCCAAATCATTCTATGAAGCTAACATCACATTAATACCCAAGCCAGGTAAAGACCCAATAAAGAAAGAGAATTACAGGCCAATATCTTTGATGAACATAGATGCCAAAATTCTCAGCATGATCCTAGCAAACTGGATTCAACAACACATCTCAAAAATCATCCATAATGACCAAGTAGGTGTCATCCCTGGGATACAAGGCTGGTTCAACATTTGCAAGACAATACATGTAATTAAATACATCAACAGACATCAGAACAAAACCACATGATTATATCATTAGATGCAGCAAAAGTTTTTGATAAAATCCAGCACCCCTTCCTGATCAAAACTCTCGAAAACCTAGGCATACATGGAACGTACCTCAAAACAGTAAAGGCAATCTACAAGAAATCCACAGCTAGCATACTCCTAAACAGACAAAAATTGGAACCATTTCCCCTGAAAACTGGAATAAGACAAGAATGCCCACTCTCTCCCCTCCTGTTCAATACAGTATTGGAAGTCCTAGCTAGAGCAATCAGAAAAGAGAAGGCGATCAGGAGTATCGAAATAGGAAAAGAGGAAGTCAAGTTATCCCTCTTTGCTGACAGCATGATTGCGTACCTTGAAAACCAAAGAGAATCTGTCAAAAGCCTCTTTGCATTGATAAAGGACTTTGGTAAAGTCTCAGGGTATAAAATAAATGTGCAAAAGACAATTGCATTTCTTTACACCAATAATAAACAAACAGACCCCCCCCAACACAATCCCTTTCACAATAGCCACAAAAAAAGATGAAATACCTTGGCATCTTCCTAACCAGAGATGTGAAAGACCTTTACAATGAAAACTACAAAACACTGCTCAAAGAAATCAAGGATGACACAAACAAGTGGAAAAATATCCCATACTCATGGATTGGAAGAATCAACATTATAACAATGTCCATCCTACCTAAGGCAATCTACAGATTTAATGCAATACCCATCAAATTACCAGCAACATTTTTCTCAGAGCTAGAAAAAACAATACGGGAATTCATATAGATACACAAATGACCAAGAATAGCCAGAATAATCCTCAGCAAAAAAAAAAAACCAAAGCAGGCGGTATCACACTACCAGACTTCAAATTTTACTATAGAGCTACAATAATCCAAACAGCTTGGTATTGGTACAGGAACAGGCATATAGAACAATGGAATAGAATTGAGATTCCAGAAGCAAAACCACAATTTCTCAACCAACTCATCTTC
>NW_007259795.1:110998-207970 GCF_000164805.1 Carlito syrichta
CTTATCAACAAGGGTGTCTGAATGAAGCATATTTGTATACCTAACCCTTAACTGTACCTCACAATATCAAAATAAAAAATATTGATTAAAAAAAAGTGAACTAAAATATAGTAGTTTAGACCACATGAGTCTTTATATCCTTGTATTTAGTAGTCTAGCAATGCATGGGATGTTGAGGGTGAATGTGCTGCTGGGTCTGTAATGCCATGAAGAAAACCAGATTTATTCTATTTTATTTCTTTGCCACCTTTCCACTCCTCTCTCCTTTGAAATTGCCCTGGTCAGAATTATTATCATTGACATTATGGTTATATTAATGTTTTAGTTTGTAAAAAGAAGAAAGAGAAAGTGGAAACATCTTACTTTTTAAATAATGTGAGCAGAATGTTGCGCACTTCATTTCCACTAATCCTTTAATAGCCAAAAGTTAGTCAAATAGTCATATGTAGCTTGAAGAGCTTCTAGGAGATGGAATGTCTAGCTAGGAGTTTATGCCCTGGTAAAACTTGGAATGAATCGTTGGTTTTATATTGTTCAAAATAAATGAAAGGAGCAATTAATAGTTTTTGTACTTTTTTAGCAATTGAAGCACATTAAGAAATAATTGATCTGAGGAATCAAACGTTTCTGAGATTTGAACAAGATAAAACCATAAGAATTATTTTGAAGTTTTACCTTTAAGAAGTTCTCTAATTTGAGAAAAAAATTAGGTTCAAATTTATAGCATTTTAGAACCTAGATTGCAGTAATTGAACAAAAATAATTCTATAATCATTTTGATTGTGAAAATGTAGAAAGAAATATAAGCATATAAATTTTAATAGTAGGATGAATGCGCATGTCCCAACATAGGTAGGTAGAACCAAATATTAAAATAGTGAATTCTGTCATCAGTTATTCAAATGTTAAACTAACCATGTGTTGTTTTACAAAACACAGACTAATAGTGAGCTTTTTTTTTCTTTTATACATCAATTGATGGTGATATTATATAGTCTTTCAACTATTTTCATCTATTTTATAAAAGATACTAAGCAAGCTATTTTCCATTTATTAACATGTATTTGTCAGACATAGAATCAAAGTTTTGTTAGCATCATAAAGTAATCTAGGAAATATTCTTACTTTCTTCATTTTTAAATAATTCCTTTAAGATTCAAGATGTTCTTTCTTAGTTGATCAAATTCTTAAAGCAGGTCATGTAAGCTTAAAATATCGATGTGAAAATGTTCATTATAGTGATTGTACAATTTGCATTTTCTAATATCTCTTGTTTCTTTATATCAAGATTTCAAAATAAATGTCATAAATTTATTTATATCTTTTATTTTGTTAGCATCTAGATGACATATAATATTCCTCTTTTTAAATTCCTGGTATTGATATACTGTGCCTTATTTCATTATTTCTTGATCAGTTACTCCAAGGAGTTATGAATTTTATTAAAAATGTCATGCTGCTCGTGGGAATCTTTGGAGAAGAACTGATTCTCATTGCCTGATGCCTGGCCCACACCACCACCTATTGTAACGGATCAGCTGGAGCCCCGGATCTGATCAGTGAAGACAGAGGATCAGGGAGAGCTGGAGAGGGGCCCCATGCCTGGTGAGGAGGTGCCCACTACAGCCATTTTCTCTGTCCCAGGACAAGGCAGAGACCTGCATTACCCCACCCAGCTCTGCCCAACTCCATCCCATCTCCCACTTGGTATCTAAGGACAAGGCAGAGATCTGCATTGCCCTGCCCAGCTCCTCCTAGCTCCACCCAGCCTCCAACTTGGAACCTAAGGTAATCTCATCAAACTGGGAGAGACAGAAGACCCTCCCCCATGCTGGATCAGACACAGACAGGTCAGATCTAAGTGGCAAATTCCACAGGCAGCAAGTTGCGTGAGTCCAGATCTGATCCACCCTCCTTCTCAAGTAGGCCTGGGGCATCTGACCCAAGCTGTGAGCAACTCCGTCTGCCTGAGCTGAGAACAGAGGGGAGGGGCTAGAGACCAAAGCTGAAAGGACACTGGACTAACAGGAACAACCTCAGAGAGAATTTGGTTCTTTGTGTTTACTTTTTTAATCTTTATTTTATGTCTGTTTGTTTTGCTCATTTTTGTTTTAGCTTTTTTTCTCTTTCTGTTTTTGATAACATTTCCGTGCATACTTTGTTTCTGTTATTTTACTGATTTTTTTCTCTATTCTTTAGACTTCCTGTTTGTGTATGGGGAGAGTACATAAGTAGGCAGGTTTTTGTAGGACTGTGGATTGTATGATTATCTGTATGTTTTAGTTTTTTAAAATATTTTCTGTCTTTGTGTCTCTTTTCATTTGTTAGTTGGTACATTTGTCTGTTTTCCCTCATACTCTTCTCTCTCTCCACCTTCCTCTTGCCCCCTCCCTTCCTTTTTCCATTATTTTCCTTTTTCTTACCTCATTTTGCTTCCAGAGAGCAAACCTATACCCCCACTGAATGGACAGATTGCAAGGCAGTTAGAAGTGGGTTCCAGGGTGCCCATACACCTGTCGGTGGATACTGGGTTCTGCAGATAGATTTTGAAGAATAGCTCTCCCCTCAATTAAAGACTGAACCTGCATTTCCTTTGTCCCAAAGGGTTCTTTGGTGGGCTATTTCCCCTTTTCCTTGGGGAGATGTTCACACCAAGGATTAGATTAGATTTCCACAGGACCTATAACTTCTCAGGACTCCCCAGTTCCCTGTGCTTGCCAAACTTGAAACCATTTGTAGAGTACGTCTGCAGGTAGTCTAGTGATGCAGTGGCTCAAGGGAGGAGGACCAGCTAGGTGTGGCACGAGTACTGCACAACCAGTATGGCAGCAGCAATCTCAGCCTGGGTCTGAGGGTATGTGGCATGGCTGCAAGAGCTGGCCACTTAGTTCTCTGTGTCTGGGAGGGTCTCTAATCACCACTGATAATGTTGCCCTGCATCATGGGGGCAGAGGGGGTCCTCAGTAGTTTAGAAGGCAGCAGATTGTCAGAAGGGTGAGAGGAACAGAGAATCACTTTCAACTATCCTTTCTGTTGGATTCTGAACTCCTAGGGGACCAATCTCAGCCAGACTTTTGCTGCATTTTTTCTGTGCTCTCCAGCTGCTTTGTATGAGCACTCTAACAGGCCCTGGCACTTCTCCCTTCATGTTCTACTCAAAAATTGTCCATTCACTGGTACCTTTGATCTTCCTTCTAAGGAGAACTTGCATGCAACATCTTTAGTCAGCAATCTTGAAGAAAAAGCCCTAGATTGTTATTTTTAATGCTTTACTCTTCTTTTAATGGTTATACTAAAGATTAAAACAGACCTGGTTGATGTACTACCCTAGCATACTTTTTCAATTTTATCACTTCCCAAATGATGCAAGCACCTTGGAACACTTAAAATTTATTTAGATGCTTTTCATTTTTGTGTTATTTTTCCTGAATATAATTTCAGAATGTGCATAACCTTATATGTTATTCATATTATTGTTTTATATAGTTAATATACTCCTAGATTCACTCACACATTTATCCTTTTTATGACTCTTCATTCTTTTTTATATTTTTGTGCTTGTAACTAGTATCATTTTTTATCAGTTTTGTCTGACATGTTATTTTAGAATTGCTTTTGTATAGAAATTACTGGAAAGGATACTCAGGTTTTTTTTTCTTTCAGCATGTAAACACATTTATTTCACCTTTATTTTGGAGGATATTTTTATTAGATTTATACTTTTAATTTGGCCCTTATACCACCTATGTGACTTTATAGTGGCCCTTATACCACTTTAAAGTTGCTGATTTATTATCTTCTAGTGTTCATTCTTTACAATATAAGAAGTCATCTTTCAATTTCATTGTTCCTCCTTAGGAGGTCGTGTGTTGTTTTACTTTGGCCATTAAGAGTATTTATTTACCTTTAATTTTCACCAATTTTATTATAATGTGTTTATGTTTGGGTTCCTTGTGGGTTTTTTATCTTGCTAGGAGTTAATAAGGATTTTTGAATCAGTGACTTGACATATTTTCTCATCAGTTATATCTTTTCAAATACTATTTCTGCTTTGATTTGCTACTCCAATGACTCAAATGTAACTTTTTATTATTTTCTCACCATACTTTTTACTTTGTTTAATATTTCTCAATTATTTTTCTTTTTCAGAATAAATGATCTTCATTTATCTGTATTTAAGTTCTATGACTCTTCTCATTGTTGTTTCCATTCTGCTGTTTTGTCTATCACGTGAAAGGTTTTTTTTTATGGGTTTTATTTTTTGGTTATTGCATTTTTCAGTTCACAACTTATCATTTGGTTCTTTTTATAAATAATTTTTTTCTGACACGTTCTTTTTAACCATTTGTTTAAAGAGCATTTCTGATCGCCTCCTGGATATTTTTTTATAATCACTATTTTAAGTCTTTGTCAGATTGTTCCAACATGTCTGTCATCTTGGCATTTGATTCTGTTCCAAATACATTGAAATTTAAACGGCTTATTTAACCTGGACATTTTCAATGTAATATTATGAAACACTAAGTCTTGTTTCAATCCTAAGAATAATGTTGACTTTTTGTTTTAGAAGGCAGTCACCCTAGTTAATTTCAGGTTACAAGTTGTATACCACCTTCTGTGGGCTGCAGTTTCAATGACAGTTCAGTTTTCAAAGCATTTGTCAAGCTATTATTATTTGATCACTTATGGACCACAACTCTGGGACATAAATCTTAGTGTGTCTATTAATTAAATTTTCAAAGTATTTGCTCTGCTAACTAGGATCATATCCACTGCATAAACTAATTGAGGATAAACTCAGGATTTCATAAATAACTTTATGGTGTCACTTTTCCAAGCTCCTTTCTGTCTGTAATATTGTCTCACTTTCATGGAGCTCCTCTTTAAAGTGCTTTGTCCAAAAATTTGGGCTTTTATTTTCTGACTCTGTTTTATACTTCTGCAATTGTAGCTATAGAAGAGCGGCAAAGATGTGGGTGGAAAGAGAGAGAAAAAGAGAAACAATTTTTGGTTCAATAATCTTGGGACCACATATCTACTGAGAAGAGACAAGGATTTCCTTCTTCAGAGTCTGGTTCCTGCTTTCATCACCACCCATAGAATTACTTGGGAACTGAAGAGAGGGAGAACAAAAACTAATTAACTAATCAAATATATAAGAAAGATTTCCATATTTTTTCTGTATTTGAGAACTTATGTTTTAGGCAGAACTAGATACCTTCACCTGGAGGTCTCTCTTTCTGTACCTTGGCGCCACTTCAATTCACTGACATCAGGCTGGAAGATCCTGTTGGAGAAAAGAATGGTAAACTCACCACGAATTTGAGGGTATTTTAAATTGTGTTCTTCTTCCCTGACCTACCTGCTACTGTTTACTTTCTAGAAAGATCAAACAATGCTTCAATGAGCTTGGAAGTGCAGATATCTGTTCAGCATACAATTCAATTCCTTTGGATATATACCCAGAAGTGGGATTGCTTGATAGCATGGTAATTCTATTTTTCAGTTTTTTGAAAAACGTCCATACTATTTTCTAAAATGGCTAGTGACCATAGTTAATGATGATTTATTATATATTTCAAAATTGTTAAAAGAATAAACTTTAAACACGCTAACCACAAAAAAGAATGAGATGAGGTGATGAATATGTTAATCAGCTTGATTTAATATTTCTATAATATATACACAAACATCTCATTGCACCCCATAAACATATGCTATTACTATTTTCTTATTAAATAAATAAATACATTTAAATTTAAAAAAATCAAATACCTACTCTATGCATTCTGTCCGGGTGTTATAGCTATATCAGATAAATACAATGTTATATTTTCTTCATATTATCCAGAATTGCCGGGCTTGGTGGCTCAGCCTGTAATCCCGCGCCTTTGGGAAGCTGAGGTGAGTGGATTGCCCGAGCCTGCGGGTTCGAGACCCGCCTGGGCAGGTGAGACCTCACATCTACAATAAATCAAAAAATTAGCCGGGCGAGGTAGTACGCACCTGTAATTCCAGCTACTCGGAAGGCAGAGGCAGAAGGATCGCCGGAGCCCAGCAGGTCGAGGATGCGGTGGCCGGGAGCGGCCACTGCACTCCAGTCTGGGCGACAGAGTGAGACTCCAACTCAAAAAAAAATTTTTTTTAAAAGCATATTATCCAGAATTGGAGTTTCTACTGTCACTTTTTACTTCAAGCATTCTATGATACTTACTCTGCTTTCAACATCTCCTCTCCTCCCACTTTTTTCTTCATGCATTTTCTCTTCCTATTTCTCCAGTCTTTGGAACAAAGGGGATCTGAGATAGGCTAGCAATGAAATTGAATAGGAAATGAAAATTTAGAAAAAGGTAAAGACTTTTCAGTATATAGATAATTAAAAATTGTATACAAATTGTAATGGTGCAATGTCTTGTAGAGCCCCAAACAAAAAGGGAAGAGGCAGAATAAGATACTTTAAATTTCAAAACACTAGACTGTGTCATAACTTTTATTCTTACTTTGAAATTTTTATTAGCATTTTGGTCTACCTAAGCAGCTCATTAAAAGTTACATGCAAGTAAAAATTTATATACCAAAAATCTTAGTTTCATATTACAAACCATAGCACAAGCTTATGGCTGCTTATAGATATAAAGAGAATAGTTTTTAAAGCAATATGCAAAATATACATACACTTAAGATATATTTTAAGCATTATGATGAAATAGAGGATTTTGTTGGAAGATTAATCAACAGAAAGTGAGCAATAATGTTTAAAAAGTTCCAATAATTGTAAAAATTTTAATTTTCTGCTAATTTTCTAGTCTGATATTTTGTACTAAATGCAAAAATATTATTTACAAAATATTTTAGAGCATTTTATTTTCATCATAAAGTCAGTAAATGGAAGAAACACTAAGTTGAAGTATATTCTACAAATGCACATAAAAAGAAAAAGCTAGTAATGCCTAGCCCCATAGAACTTTGCATTTAAATAGAAATTGTTATTTAAAAAAAAAATAAAAACTGTTTAAAGGCACTGGGTGTGAAAGCAGACCTGAAAGAACATCATTAGTAATATAGCAAGAATATTGCATATGTCTGAAAGCACATTACAATGACAATAAAAATGAGGCCTATTTTTATGAAGTATTTGTACTTCAACATCCTGTTCATCACTAGGAAACAATGCAATTAATTTTTTACTCTATACACTCTTCTCTTTTAAACACGAATATTCCACTGTGATATTTTCAATTAATTTTAGCAAATTTCCCTCCTGCTGCTTCTTGTAATCTTTAAAAAAATACTTAAAGGGATGTTTGTGTAGATAGATAGATAAATAGCTGCATTTAATACATATTGATTAATTTTAATGATAAATAAAGATTTAGAGCAACTCTGACACTTCCAAAAATATACTGATAAGATTTAAAATTGTGGCATGTACATTAAAACATTACAGCTATTATGGTCAGTGATTTTCTGTCATATATATTGTTTACCATTTTTATTATGGTCCAGGCCATACGTTCAAGGTGTTCAACACCTAGAACATACCAAATTAAAAAGTAATTAATACATTAAAAATTCTTCTTATTACCATGCAATGATTTAATAATTGCCAATGCTATTAAAGCACCATCATTAGTTTCTGGGATATATACATTATGCATTGGTTTGATTAAGAAAATATAATTAAATTCTATAAAAGAGTTTTTAATTTATCGTTTTTCTATAACAAACTAATACAAAATTTTATGAATTCTTAATGTTTTCAATAACTATAAACTTCAAGGAAGAAAATTAGATTGCCTTTATTAACTCTGCAATGCCTCATATTATATAAACCTGTAAGGATCTATGAATGGCAAATGAAGGCTTAAAAATGAGATCTCATATTCTTCTTTGTAACCACCCTCAATATTACTTCATGAGAATGTGTTCCTCACACTTGTAAGTAAAAGAAACATGAAGGAAGACATATTTAAAATTAACTTCCCTCTTGATTGGCAACTGTACTTATTATTTAGAAGCCATCTCATTGTGACTAAAATTCTGTCAAAAAAGAATGTGAAGGTAAAATAGCACGTGCAATGCATACATTTTATAAATTACAAAGAAATGAGAAATGGAGGTAAAGTATTTTGAAATAAAGATTTACATGATGAACAAATGAGTGGTTATTCAGAATAATAGCTGTACATCAAACTGTAGCCTTATAATGGGTAATTTTAGTATAAATGAAGTTGGAATGTGTTTGACAAATGATATGGATGAGTGCAGATAAATAGCCCTCTCAAGAAGCTGGATTTTTTGTGTAACTTTCATGATATTCTCACAACTGTCCACTAATTTATTGATGCTACATTTGCATGTCAAATATGTGGCATTTTGGAAGAAGTATGAAAAACTAGTATGTCCAATCTAATTCAACAAGTATTCATTAAACCACTTATGTATTCAAGGCATTGTAAAGAATACAGGAGAGATCATGAAAATTGTGCCAACCCTCAAGGAACATTTTAACTACTGAGGATGACACATGGCATCATTAAATAAGTAATTAACTGCTAAAAACAACTGATTCAGAGACTGAGTACTATAAAATTTCAGACTAGAGAGAAATAACAAAGGACCTGAATGATGAGGAAGTTTTCATGAAAGAGGATGACAGTTGTGCTGTCACTGATATAAAATTTAAAAACAGCAATATCTAACCAATGTATTTAATCACAATATACATGTGAGATTCTGTGTTATATGGTGCAAAACATATCTAAATGATTAAACTATGTGCTCAAAGACTTTATAATCCAGGAGAATAATAGACAAGTTCATAAACAACTCTGATATAAGACAATATTATATACTTCAAATTAAAAAATATTAAAAATAAAGCAAGATTTAGAGTAGGGAGCTACCACAAATAAATAAAAATATTTATAAAAATGGCATCACATTTAAAACTGGAATTTTGAATGGTGTTCAAAGAAGAGGTTAGGATTTTAATGTCTGAAGCAAAAAAAAAAAGAAACTCCACCAGTAGGAAACAATCGGAATTAAACCTCTGAAGGCAAGAAAAGCACTAGACCTACTTTGGATACGGTAAACCAATAGAAAATAAATGTGGAAAATGTAATGAATTGTCACATTGAGCACTGGTCTGAAATTCAGATTGAAGTACTATTCTTACTTCTTTGAGTAATGAAGAGCTATTGTAGGTTTAAATAGGAAATAACTTGTTAGAGCTGTGATTTAGAAAGATTAGTGGAGCAAAAATTTGTAAAGGGAAATACTGCAAATAGGGAGATAAATAGCTTTTATCTCATGCATTTTGATGTTGTTAGGTGCTTACAAATTAATAATTGTTATGTCTTCTTAAAGATTTGAGCCGTTTATCATTATGAGAACTTCTCTTTATCTTTGACTTTTTTACTCTTACATTTGCTCTGTGTAAAATTAATATAGCTATGCCATCTTCTTTTTAATTAGCGTTAGCATGGTATGTCATTCTTCATCTCTTTATTTCTAATTTAAATATGTATATAAAGTCAGTTCCTTGTAGACAACATATAGTTGGGTTTTATATTTGATCCACTGTGACAATATCTTTCTTTTAATTGATATGTTTACACCATTGATATTTATTTATTTTTGAGTCGGAGTCTCACTCAGTCGCCCAGTCTGGAGTGCAGTGGCCGCTCCCGGCCACCGCAGCCTCGACCTGCTGGGCTCCGGCGATCCTTCCGCCTCAGTCTTCCAAGTAGATGGAACTACAGGTGTGCACTACCATGCCCGGCTAATTTTTGATTGATTGTAGAGATGAGGTCTCGCCAAGTTGCCCAGACGGGTCTCGAGCCCGCGGGCTCAGGCATTCCACTCACCTCAGCCTCCCAAAGGCGCGCGATTACAGGCTGAGCCACCAAGCCCAGCTCACCATTGATATTTAATGTGGTTATTGATATAGTTGGATTAATAACTACTATATTTGTTACTGATTTCTATTCACTGTATTTGTTCTTTGTTTATTTTTGTCTTCCATTTTTTTCAGCTTTTTGTTGTCTTAATCGATCATCTTAAAAAAAATTATTCAATTTTTTTCTTAATATAGTTGTGATAGTTCTTTTACTATTTTTAATGGACTTCCCTAGAGTTTGCAATATACATTTACAACTGATCAAGGTCCACCTTCAATAACTTGATTAAAATCTCCCAGGCAATGCAAGCACCTCATAAACAAAGTGTTCTTAATTTCTCCTTCTCATCCCTTGTATTATTGTTGTCATTCATTCACTTACAAATAAATTATAATCATTGATCACATGCATTCTTGCTGTGATTATTTTGACAAAACTATTTGATTAAAATAAGAAAATTAAACATTCTTATTTTATCATAACTATTCCTTCTTTAATGCTTTTCTTTCATTATGTGGATATTAGATATTACCTTCTGCAATATAATTTTCTTTCTCACTAAATAAATTCTTCTAACATTTTTTGTAAAGCAAGTCTACTGGAAACAAATTCTTCCCATTTATTTTGTCTGCAAAGGTCTTTATTTCTATTTCACTTTTAAAGGATAATTTTGCAGGTTACAGATGGTTCTAAGTTTTTGTTGCATTTTTTTTTTCTCTCTCTCTCTCAATATTTCACATATTGTATTCTACTCGTCTTGCTTTCATGGTTTCTAAGGAGAAGTCAGATACAATTCTTTCTTTTGTTCCATTATAGGCAAGGACTTTTCCTCTGACATTTTTCAAAGTGGTTACTTTTTTCTTCTCCTTGCTTGACAAAAAAGAGTTTTGTTGTTGTTGTTTGTTTTCTCTTCTTCGCTATGATAATCTAGCAGGGCTCCTTGGAGTAGAACTCACAAAGTGGTGGGCGTGCATCCTAAACTGAGCTGCAGTTTTTAACTCTACAGCTAAAATCATACGTATGGTAAGAAACCATATATTTCATCAGATGATGAGGAACAAAGTATGGAAGTCCACTCTTACCACTCCTATTCAACATCATACTGGAAGTCCAAGTTAAAGCAATACAACTAGAAATGAAAATAAAACTATACAGATGGAGAAGAAAAAAATAAAACTCTTCTTTTGGAGTTGGCATGATTGTTTATGTAGAAAGTTCCAAAGAATCAACAAAGATATTCTGGATCTAAAAAGTGATTATAGCAAGTGTGCAGAATATAAGGTTCATAAGCAAAAAATATTTTCTTTCTTATATACCAGCAATTCAGAATTGCAATTTGAAATTAAAAGCACAATATTATTTACATTAACACCAAAAAATAAAATACTTAGGTATAATCTAACAAAATATGTTAAAGATTTACATGAAGAAAATTTTTAAATGGATTAATAACTTAAAGATCTAAGTAAATGAAAAGATGTTCATAATCACAGGAGACTCAATTTTTTCAAAATGTCAATTCTTTCAAAATTGATTTGTAGTTTTAATGCATTGTCTTTTTCATTTTATTTTAGATTCAAA
Organism: Carlito syrichta; assembly: GCF_000164805.1. NCBI lineage: Eukaryota > Metazoa > Chordata > Mammalia > Primates > Tarsiidae > Carlito > Carlito syrichta. Next base: position 122,482 of record NW_007259795.1, read on the forward strand.
AGGTACATGTGCAGATTTGTTACATAAATCTATTATATGATGGTGAGATTTGGACTTCTATTGTGTTCATCCTCCAGGTGGTGAGCGTAGTACCCAATCGATGGTTTTTCAATCCTTGTTCCTCCTTTCTCCCTTCTGTTAGTAGTACCTAGTGTCTGTTGTTCCCATCCTTGTACCCATGTGTGCCCACTTATGAGTGCGAGCATGTACTATTCCTTTTTTTGTTTCTGTGAACACTCTCTTAGAATGATGTCCTCGAATTGCATCCATGTTTTTGCAAAGAACATAGCTTCATTCTTTTTTATGGTTGAGTAATATACCATGGTGTATACATACCACATTTTATTTATCCAGTCCACTGTTAATGAGCATTTGGATTGGTTCCATGTTTCTGTAATTGTGAATAGTGCCACAATAAACAAAAGTATGGATGTCTTTTTTGATAGAAAAATGTATGCTCCTTTGAGTATATACCCAATAGTGGGATTTCTGGGTTGAATGGTAAATCTACTTTTAATTTTTTGAGAAATTTCCCAACACCTTTCCACAGGGGTTGAGCTAGATTACATTCCTACCAACAGCATACAAGTATTCCTTTTATTCTTCAGCTCACCAATATCTAATTTTTTTGACTTTTTTTTTTTTTTTAGAAAGCAGGATTTATTAAGAGGGCAGAAAAGCTCCCACAGTGGGAGGGGACCCGAGGGGGATTTCCTTAACTTTTTAATAATAGCTATTCTCACTGGTGTGAGATGGTATCTCACTGGTTTTGATTTGCATTTCTCTCATGAATAGTAATGTTGAGTATTTTTTTCATATGTTGTTGGCTGCTTGTGTGTCTTCCTTTGGGAAATGTCTATTCATATCTTTGTCTACTTTTTAATGGGGTTATTAGACTTTTTTTTCCTGTTGATTTGTTTGAGTTTTTATAGATTCTGGATATTAGGCCTTTGTTAACTACACGGTTTGCAAATATTTTCTCTCATTTTTCTGGGTTTTCTATTTTTTTATTTCTTTTTTCCTTTTCTTTTTGCTGTGCAGAAGCTTTTTGACTCAATAAGGTCCTGCTTGTCAGTTTTAGTTTTGCTGCTCTTGCTTTTGAGAACTTGGTCATTAAGTCATTGCCTAGGCCAATGTTTAAGAGAGTGTTTCCTAGGTTTTTTCATAAGATTTTTTTATAATAGGTTTCCCCTGCCTGGTAGGAAGCTATGAAGGCAGGTGTCTGGGCGTTGTACCTATGGAAATGAAATTTGTTTCTTCGCTCACTTATTGACTTGAGTAGGGGGGCAGGGATGAGGGGATGGTGCTGCCAAGAGCACTGGAGGAATCCTTCCTCTTCATTTCCTCTCTGGACTATTTCTCAGAGGGAGGAAGGTAGTAAAGATGTTGGTGACTGGCAGTTGGCATGGAACCACCAGAGTGATCAGGTGGGTGTGGGGCAGCCTTTTCCTGCCTGGACTTGGTTTTTCCTCTTACTTGGGTGGAGGTGGCAGGGGCTCTGTTTGACTGGGAGTTTGGGAGCTTCTCTACCCTTGCCTGTAGATGGGCAGGGCCAAGACAACTTCATTGGTAAGCAGCTGGGAGGTGTCCAACCGGCAGGTGTAAGGTGTTGGATGACGTTTATCCACCTCAGAGAGGTCCTTCCTGTAACTCAGGCAGTATGGAAGGCTAGGGCCCTGCCTGACTGGGAGTCACAGAGGTGCTCTGCCTCTTAGCTCCCTCCCTTCTCTGTATGAGAGGCAAATAAAATGATCCTGCCAGCTGCTGAGGCCCAACTGCCTCTCCACAGACCAATGACCTCCCGAGTCAAGCCCGGACTGCAACCCCGGTTGAGTCTGAGGTGAGTGCTACAAGAAGACCAGCTAAGAGGTGGGAACAAAGCTTCCAGTGGGGGTCTACATGGGCTAGGATCTATCAGGACTAAGTTTCTGAAGACAGAAGTTACAAGACCAGGAATTAAGTTCCTGAAATGGGCTGCAGTGAAAAGACTGGCTATAGCCAGTTGTGACCAGCTAAGACCAAGATGGCATGGAAAGCAATGTCTGCTAGTCCACTTTGTTCATCATAAGCTAATTATAATACATCAGCATCTAAAAGATGCTCCCATTGGCACCATTACAGTTTACAGTTACCATGACAACTCCCAGAAGTCAAGGCACTGAACTCCCAATCCCTTCGCCAGAAAACTCATGAATAATTAACTCTTTATTTAACACATAATCAAGAGATAACTACAAAGATAAAATTTACTTTTGTTTTTATTGACCTGGTATGTTAATGGAAGATCACCTTAATCAGATGGGAATGAGCTTATTATTAGAAACTTGTTTTTAGTCTTTGTTAAAGTTGAGCAATTTCTGTTTTTTTCTTAATCTTACTGAAAGGCGGTACCTATAAAAACTTAGAATAAGCTTAGTTCACATTCTGCCTCAGCACAGCCGTCTGTGCTTTGACTGACATGCTTTGAATCTAGCACAGGTTAGACATAAATAGATAAATTTCCAATAGACAGGTTTTAGGAAAAGTTCAGACATTCTACTGTAGGTCAAGCTGGCAGCCTACCCCATCCACTCAACTCCCACCCCCTCAGCTAATCTCCATCAGATGCAAGACAAGGACAGAGCCATAGAAATGATAATAGACCATCTTTTGGTCAAGGAATTTGTAGATTGCAAATGTCTAACAAAGTCTCTTGCAGGAAAACCCTCTCCCCTTGTATCCTCCCATCTAGCCCACCACCTGAGGGCATGAGATGCTAATGTCTGGTGACATCAAGATAATACTCGAGAGAAACCCACTCATCTGCCTGCTGTCCATCACTTGACATCAGTACCTGCCCTTACCTGCCCCTTCATGATGATTCGGAGCATTGCACCACCCAATCACCTTAATGACCCTCCACATCAAAGGAAATGGTTAAAAGGACTCAACCACAAGCAGCCATTTTGCCATTACCTTACTAGACTCTGGTGTGGCCACGTGCTCTTTGAGCTATGACTGTAGCCATGCTTCCTGGCTTCCTGGCTTTGGCCTCTTCCCATGCCTTGAAGAGATGAATCTCCTCTCTCTCTCTCTCTCTCTCTCTCTCTCTCTCTCTCTCTCTCTCTCTCTCTCTCAATCTCTCAGTCCCTTCATTTACTTTTAAGTAAACTATATTCTCCAGTCTAACCTCTGAGCTTGTCTCTGGGTGTTGGCCCCCTTTCCAATCTGTGAAAGGTGAATAATAAATTTTACTTCTTTCTACTTTCTTACTTGGTTGCAATCTTGCATTATTCCCGCAGCAATGGCACTGGCTCTGACCAACCTTGCCTCAGTTGACCCTTTCACTTACAGAATAGCCCTTTGAAATATGAACAGAAAGTTTAGATTGTTAGCTAGGTTCTTCTACTTGGATGGCTCTGAACTTCCATTTTGTCCCTCTACTGCACAAAACTTGTGAAAGCTTATCTTCTCGACTAATAAGCTGTCACTTTCCCCTCACTTCTAAGTCTATTGACTGCTACTTTTGAATTGGAAAATTCCCCAAGGAGAAAATCAACACCAAATTCAAGTTTCATATTCTAATAAAGAGCTTGAAAATTTCAAAGCTGAAACCTTTTAGGGAGGGGTGATAGAGTGCTTTGAAAGTCACAAAGAAAAACAAAGAAGACATTTATTTAAGCTTCTTCCAGGTTTAGTTCTAGGAGGACAGGGGAAAAACAAAAAGTCATTACATATGAAAGCTGAAACGGAACAGAAATAGTGCCAAAATGGAAGAGTCAGATATTAGCTAAAAAAAAAAAAAGAAAGAAAGAATTTACATGAAAAATGTGAGACTATAAAAAACTTTAAAATTACTTATCAATGCATGATGACCAGAGATTAAGAGATGGCATATTTTCTGGTAGTAAAATCAAATGCTTTAAAGATATTGTATGTATGTCTTGATTATTTGGAAGATTCATTTCACATTTTTTTCTTACTTTGTGATTTCTCTTTACTTTTCTACTGACCTATTTAATGCCAAACGGGTCTTGTTTTGACAACATTTTGAGTAATCATGTTTCAAGATTTTTGATGAAAAAGTCTCTATTATCAAACATTTACAAATTCCAAGATGCATATTTTCAATGTCAGAGTGACATCATATTTAAGAAATAACATTATACCAGCAAAATACTAAAATATAATACCCATTAAAATTAAGATTTTTATGCCTAAAGTCAGCAACCAAAATGAGGGTGAATCTATCAAATAGTACATTCCCCTCTCAGGATTAAAATAATTCTGATAGATGTTAGAGTTCACTATTTTGTGAAAGTGTTCTCTTTTTATATAAAATGTAGTTGAAATAGCTTATCTTTACTGTGCCTTCGTTTGATATTTATATGTATAGACTTGCCAAAGGCAGTAGAACCTAACTGAAACCCTATTATTTGAGAGAAAATAACCTCTGATTCTAACATTTTCAGTTCAAAATAGAAACAGCACCGAATGTCACAAACCCATATTTAGATCATAGCCAATTTCTTCATTTTTATTATAATCTGTTGATGACAAATAAGAGCTTCTGGGAATCATAAAGTGGGAGGCATGTGAAAGAAAGGGTTGGAGATCATTAAAGAACTTCTCACCATTTTCATCTAATGAGAAACAGTGGTAGAAACTCAGGTTTTTGTGGAATAAATCAAATGATATTTGAAAAATCATTTAATCTCTCCAAACATTAATGCCTTATCTCTAAAATGAAGACAGTAATACTTTTACTTATATTTGTATAAACATTTTCTGAGCCACTGATAGAAAAGGGGTTTGAGAGTAAAAACAATACAAAATATTTTATATTTTCTATGTAAAATGATCTGTTATAGAAAAAATATTTTGAATTTGGGTTATATCTATCTAAATTTCTTAGTTCATTTGAGCTACTACAACAAAAATGCCATCAGTGAATTGGCTTATAAACAACACGTTTATTTTTCACAATTCTGAATGCAGGAAAGTCAAAGATCAATGTAGTGACAAATTTAGTGTCTGATAAGGACCTGCTTTCCAGTTTATAGATGACTATCTTCTAATTCTGTTCTCAAGTGGCAGAAAATGTGAGGGAGATTGCTAATATTTCTTTTTTAAGAGCATTAATTCAATTAAAGTGGGCTCTGCCCTCATGACCTAATCATCTCCCAAAAGACCCACCTCTTAAACCATCACATTGTGGGTTAGAATTCCAACGTAGGAATTTTGAGGGAACACACTCAGCTGATAGCATGCAAGAACACAGAGAATTTAGAATTAAACATACTAACAAAAAGGAGAACAGTAAGGCTAAAATCTATTTCATAGTTACCAACTGCATCTAAAACAACAAGATCATTATGCATTAGATAAATCAGATTTTTAAAAATTTTAATACTATGTATAAAAATTATTTTATGTTTTGTGTAGTACATGCATGCAAGATAAAATTGTTTTCATGCTTTTACTTTAAAATTCAATTTTTGAATATTGAGATTAAATACGAAGCATTAGTGATGGGTTCTTAAATTAGATCTTATAAAATACATTGCTATCATAAATGGAAAAAAATCGCAAAAGTAAAAACAGCCATAAAACTAAGACAGAATTATTTCTTGAAAGCATGGCTCTTCTACATACATTAAAAAGTTTTACTTTTTACTTTAGGATGCATAGATAGATAAAACTCCTCTCAAATGTCTAGATTCGTCATTTTATTATTACATACTTATTGTAATGTATTTTAGTTTTAATAATCTCTAATATAGAAAATAAATTATACATGGACTTAAATATGTAAAGGTAAAACTTTTCATCAAAATATTTGATCCCTTCCAATTCTCCAATGACTTTTTTGCCACTTTTGGCATTAGACACTAGTGATTTACCTATCTTAATGATAATTATTTTGCCTACATATGAATGAACACTTTATTGTTAAAATAAATATTTATTTTTACATAGTTCAATCACAACATTTGCATATCTGAAGGTGGGAGCATAACTTATAATGGAGCTGAGAAATTCCTAACCTCCAGTGACCTCTTGACGATCCTGACCTTGTGTAGGTCTAGGTTAATGTATGTGTTTGTGTCTTAGTTTTTAACAAAAAAATTTAAAAGGAAAAAAATATTTTAAATAGAAGAAAACTTATAGAATAAACATATAAAGAAAAAGTATATTTACAGTTGTAAAATGTGTTTGTGTTTGAAGCTATGTGTTATTACAGGAGTCAAATAATTTAAAATTTTTTATAATAAAATAATTTTTAAAATTAATAAATAGTTTTTAAAGTTTATAAGGTAAAAAGGTTACAGTAAGTTTAATTTATTATTGATGAAAAAAACATTTTTATTGATTTAGTGTAACCCAGGCATCTAGTGTTTGTAAAGTCTACAGTAGTGTGCAGTAATATCCTAGACGTTCACATTCACTCACCACTCACTTACCCTGAACTACTTCTAGTCCTGCAAGCTGCAGTCATGCTAAATGCTCTATACTGGTGTACTATTTTAAAATCACTTATACTATATTTCTACTGTACCTTTTCTATGTTTAACTATGTTTAGATATATGCATACTTATTATTGTGCTAGAGTTACCTATAGAATTTAGTACAGTAACATGCTGTACAGTTTTGTATCCTAAGTGCAATAGGCTCTACCATATAGCCTAGATATGTAGTAGGTTATACTATCTAGGCTTGTGTAAGTACACTCTATGATGTGAGCACAACAAAAAATCACCTGATGATACATTTCTCAGACAGTATCCCCTTCATTAAGCAATATATAATCGTACTATATTTTCAAGATTTACATTTATTAGTACCTATGTGAATGTGGTGGCACATAAAGGAAATAAATTGAAAAATAGGAGGGGGACCTCCCCCCCAAAGCTGGAATTATCTTTTGGAGAGCAGGCCTCTTATTGTACACTCAGAATTTGTTCCTCCAGCTCAAGTGACCAACAAAAGTTTTTATCTGGAAGTTTGGAGAAAGTTGGGTCATGATTTGCAGGAGAAACATCCTGAACTGTGGCAAACAGGTGACTGGTTCTTCCACCATGACAGTGCACCTGACCACACTGCAATGAGTGTTCAGCAGTTTTTGAACAAGAAGGGCATGACACCTGTGTTTCACCCTCTCTGATCACCCGATCTCACCCTGAGCAACTTTTTTCATTTCCCCGGATGAAAAAAGTCCTCAAAGGGAAACGTATTGCCAATGTGGAAGTCATGAACAAAAAAATGGCAGAAGCACTAAAAGGCATCAAAATTGATGAGTTCAAAAAATGTTTTGAGCAGTGGAAAAAGCGTATTGATAGGTATATTGCATCAAATGGAGAGTACTCTGAAGGTGATTGCTGTTTAAACATGTAAGAATAAATACACAATTTTTAATAAGTAAATTCCGGGTGGTTTTTTTGCACCCTCTCCAGCCCCCATATCCTGACTAATAAAGACCATTGTGACATAAGTGTCTACTGCCAAAGTGCCTCGCATCTTCTAGCCTATTTAGAGTCACCTTGAACTTTAAGATTTAAACAAGCAGTCACATTTCACACTGTATAAAATCCAGTGTCCATATAATCTCTGAAGATCCTTGAAGAGCTCATTTTTCCTCTTCATTTCTAGATTCATTTTCTCGCCCCTTTGATCTTGAATCTCTCATTTGTATTTCACCTTTTGTTAAAGCCATCCTTCCACATACTGAAGTCCAACATTATCTATTTCCTGGACAATTTTGTCAGCTCAAAATTGATGCTTCATTATGCAGAGCAATTTAGTTATCTTTATGGCCTTCCAGGAAACACCTTCAAGATTGCCTTTATTGTGTTCATAGCAGCATATCAATGTATTTTCTTTAACAAAGGGCCACACACATACAATGAGATTATGCTACAGTCTTAGGAAGCCAACATGTCTGTAGTCAGCTGTGGTTTCAAATAACATTTTTCTGACTTACAAATATAATTCCTTGATTCTATGACATTTTTGATGGTAAAAAGAATCACAAAATTAGTGACAATTTTAATTGAGAAAAATAGCACAAGCCTGATAGAAAAATTACTAGGTTTATATTGATAATAAGATACACCTTGATTACAAAAGTGTTTAGAGCTGAAAAAACTGTTTTGCTATATATCATTTTATTGCACATTTATTGTGAAAATTACTTGCATATATGAGTTCACATTTTAATATAACAACTTTTTAAGTTTACTATTATCTTCATTGTACAATCAAGGATACCAAAACTCTAGGTATGAGTGAATTGTCTGTTTTGTCTCAAACCCTAGTAGAAGTAGAAATGGGCATGGATCATTCCACTCCAATTCCAGGAAATTTTTCTGTTACAGAACTAGAGCAACTTAGAAAATATAAGAGCAGTAAAACCTAAAATAAAACATTTATTTTAGCTAAAAGCAACATGATAAGAGCATGTAAAGCAGTTGACAAATGTAACGTCAATAATGAGTGTTCATGGGCCAGGTGCTGTCGCTCATGCCTATAATCTCAGTACTTTGGGAGGCCAAGGCAGGAGGATTGCTTGAGTCTAGAATTTTGCAGCTATGGTGAGCCATGACTATACCACTATGCTTCAGACTGGATGACAAAGTGAGAGGCTGACTCAAAAAGAAGAAAATAAAAGAATATGTAAAATATGTGTGTTCATATGGCATAGAAACGTGACAGTTGTCAATTTTTTGTAGTTAGTAAGCAAATGCTTCACTGATGGTGGAAGGTAGAATATGGTTGACTATGAAAGAGAAAAGCAAAGATGAGCATCATGGGACGACCAGTATATCAAAATGATATTACATATGCTATAGTTTGTAAGATTATTAATTAAAATTGGTGTAATTATATATAGACTCTATTTCATCCATTACAGTAGTCTCTCCTTATCTATGGGGACTATATTCCAAGATTCTCAGTGGATACCTGAAGTCTTTAAAAATACAGAGTCCTATATGTACTATATTTTTTCAATCTGACAACTGAGACAGCTACTAAGTGACTAAAAGGTGGATGGTGTATGCAGCATAGATATATATATGCTTAACAAAAGGATAATTTACGTTCAAGATGCAAGTTATTCATGCTATTTTAAAATAAAATATAATAATATCAATAATAAAGAAAGGCATGCAATTAAAAAATTGTGAATTGCTTATTTCTGGAATTTTTTATTGACTATTTTCAGACAGAAGTTGACCTCAGGTAACTGAAACCATAGAAAATGAACCCACAGATAAGGGGGGACCTACTGTATATTGATTTTGACTTTGACCCTCCTCTATGTAACCCAATCATTACTGGAGTAGTGTATCATTATTAAATTGGTTGTATTTTATTTGTCCTCTTTCTAGTAGTATCACTTAAGAAAAATATTGTTAGATGTGCTTTTAGACCTCTTAGTGAAAAATGCACTAGTATATTAAGTCACAGATCATACTAAATACATTTCCATATAATGCTAGCATTGAGGAACACTAAAAATATCTTCAATATGATTATAATTTTAAAATATGTTATCGTATTTAAAAAAGAAAAACAGTAACTTAAAAATCAACCTCTCATGGTAATCGGTAAGATTTTTATAGTTCTATAGCTAAATATTTCTAAGTTGTTGAATTTTTTTTTTTTGAGTTGGAGTCTCACTCTGTCACCCAGACTGGAGTGCACTGGCCACCGCAGCCTCAACCTGCTGGGCTCCGGCAATCCTTCTGCCTCAGCCTTCCAAGTAGCTGGAACTACAGGCATGCGCTACCATGCCCGGCTAATTTTTTTGATTTATTGTAGAGATGAGGTCTCGCCAAGTTGCCCAGGCGGGTCTCGAACCCTCAGGTTCAGGCAATCCATTCGCCTCAGCCTCCCAAAGTCCTGGGATTACAGGCTGAGTCACTGAGCCCAGCCAGTTGTTGAATTTAAGGATTTGATTCACATTGGAAATCCTACAAAATGGAGAGAGTAGACTCTTGAATATTTATTGAATGTAGAAGAGCCAAAACCAAATAATAAAAACCATGACTTTAGCTAGTAAGCCAAGAAGAAACGTTTCTGCTTGCCTTCTGTATAAGGAATCAAATATGAGAATAGTAAGATAACTCATCCATAGTTAGGACAAATTATATGACCTCCTATGTTATGCAACTTTCAAGGTTTCTGAGAAACACTGAAATCAGACCTGGTTACCCTGACTGTGCTGACTTCCAGCCTGAACACTTTATAATATCATTAACAGCTTTAATAATTAGTTTACTGCCAAGCTTACACAGGATGTTAAGGATATTTACAAAATAGACATGCAGTTTTTCAAAATATATTCAGTTATATAGATAATGGTTTAAAATTAACTTATACTTTATCGTCCACCTAGATTTATTTTAATTTGAGAAATTTTAATTCTTTTCTTGAATTCAACCACTCAGTCTACATAATGCCAAACAGTGAATAAGTGGGCAGATTCATCATGGAATGTTGGGAGCGTATGTGATGGGGGAGCAGACAAGCATTGTCACTATAGCAGGCCTTGAGTAAAGGCCTCAAGCGAAGGCAAGGTCTTACTTGGTAGCTCTGCATTCTTGCCAAAGGCGAGGCATGCAGCCTGCTACATGGAATGGCATCTCAGATGCCCACACATCCAGGTGCACATAGTACAGATAAAGCCCTAACTGTAACAAGATAACCACGGAACAGCTCAACTTTAGCATACAGCAAAATTCTGTTATAGCTCCCTCACAGACCTTGAATCCCTTCCAACTTTCTTTGTGCTTGGTTATAAAATAAACATGCTGAGCTAGTTTGGGGCCACTTCTCCTCCATCAGAGGAAAGTGTCCCACCGGACTCTAGCTTTTCTTTATGTCTTTATGTCTGAGTCTTTCTTAATCTCTCACTGCTCTCTCTTGGAATCCTCAAGGCAGCCGCGTAGGCCGCAGCAATGGAGTATAGAGTCCAAAAGGCTTTTCAGAGTTCCTGTATCTCATAAGTCCAAAGACACTCTCTGGATAGCTACTATTGTCATCTGTTATTAGTGGTTATGAAAGTTTAGGTTTTGTCTTGAGACATAACCTCTTTCTTACAAGTTAAACGTTTTTAAGTTTATTCAATTCTAAATTTTCAATCATTATAATCATAAATCTTTTAAAGTTATATTTTATAAATCATCATTAAAATATTTTTGTTATAATCAAATGCTTTGGACTTAAAAGATAATATAAAGTAATATGCAATGAAACAATGTTTCAATACACAAGAGTTCAAATATTTATCATATGGATGCTGACCATAGAAGGGAGAAATAAGACCAACACTATTCATATTTTGAAATGTCAACTAATTAATTGAAGTCTAATTATTAATTTCATTGAGTGTTCATTTTTAAGTGAATAATAAACACTTTAAAGCATTTTATGAAATAAAAATTTTTCATAATTTTCAAAATGCCTTTAATAGTTGAGAATGGATCTTATTATACAAAGTACACTGTCTTTTCATCTGAGATGAGAGTGTTATTTAACACCATATTGGTTTTTAATGAATGCCACAGCCTTCCTTTAGAAAGATAATTAATAAATAGATACAGCATATACATAGATTATTCTTTCATCCATATCCTCTCCTTTCTACCATTTTCACTCTACTTGAAATTGTCCCAAGGGAAGTAGTGCTATTCTTTCACCACAGTTTCTTTGTCCAGTCACTGAAGGATGCCAGGTAAATAGGAACAAAAGTAAATTTCTTAATCTCCTGCCCTCTGGTTTATATAGGTACTTCAGATGCAAGAGGAGCTACAACCAGTTCCTTGTAGCTATCCCGAGCAGATTCAGGCCAAGCTATGCTGTCTCTTTGTGCAACTATCCTTTAATATCTATTGATGATTATGTAATAAAAGATATTGATTAATATGTGGGAAATGGTTAACAAGAAAGACTACTAGACAATGAAATACAACCCTGCCCCACATTTACAGACTCTGCTCAGTAAAATAAATTCATGCAGTTGACCATACCTACCCTCCTTGGAAAGCAGGTTAGTGACCACACATTGCTATGTGGACATACACCCTGGGTGTCAAATCCATCAACCTAAACAGTTTATCATATTTTCCTACAATAATTTACACTACTCTACCTGAGAGAATAGTGGTAAATACAAAGTTTCCCAACTAACTCATCTTTTGCAAAGCCTCCACCAAAAACCACTGGGGAGAGGGAACCTATTATGTAAATGGTGCCAGAAAAACTGGTTGACCACATGCAGAAGATTGAAACAGAACCCCTACTTATCACCATTCATAAAAATCAACTCTAAATGAATCAAAGAACTAAACATAAACCTCAAACTATAAAAATCTTAGAAAACATAGGAGACACTCTTACAGAAATTGGAATAGACAGCCAAATCCCGATCAAAACTCCAAATGCCCGTTCCATGAGAGATAAAATAGACAAGTGGAACCTCATCAAACTGAAACGCTTCTACAAAGCAAAAGAAACCATCAAGAGAGTGGAGAGACAGCCCACAGACTGGGAAAAAATATTTGCCAACTGTGTATCTGACAAAGGCCTAACATCCAGAATCTACAAGAAACTCAAATATGCTGAAAGGAAAAAAAAAAAACAGCCCTATTAAAGAGTGGGCTAAAGATAAGAATAGAACACTTCTCAAAAGAAGACATATGAACAGTCAACAGATACATGAAAAAATGCACAGCTTCACTAATTATCAAAGAAATGCAAATTAAAACCACATTGAGATACTACCTAACTCCAGTCAAGATAACCATCATCAATAACTCAAAAACTAACAGATGCTAGAGAGGATGCAGTGAAAAGGGAACACTTCTACATTGTTGGTGGGAGTGTAAACTAGTACAGCCTCTGTGGAAAACAGTGAGGCAATTCCTAAAAGATCTAAAATTCAACCTTCCCTGTGACCCAGTAATCCCCCTTCTGGAAATATACCTGGAGGAATTCAAATCATTCTATAAAAAAGATACCTGCACTTGCATGTTTGGTGCAGCTTTATTCACAATATCAAAAACATGGAACCAACCGTCTGTCCCATGGAAAGTGGACTGGATTTTTAAAATGTGGTACATATACATGATGGAATATTAAACAATCATATAAAGAAAAAAAATTATGGACTTCACAGCAAATAGAATGAATTTAGAGACTGTCATACTCAGTAATCTGTCACGGAAACAAATAACTGAGTACCACATGCTCTCACTCATAAGTGAACCCTGAACATTTATCATAGTACTATAAGAAAGGGACTGGCAATAGCAGGAAACTGCCAGGGGAAGGAGAGGGGAACACGTCATCAATAAAGGTACCTGACCTCAAACCAGGGTAAGTGGGGACCAAAGGGAGGCCCAAACTTTACCTGTGCAATGAACACTTGTATGTCAATCTTGAATTGTACCCCACATATTTAAAATTAGAAGTTAATTAATTAATTAAAGGTCCACCCTAAAAAAAATACAAAGTTTCCCATTTGTAACATTATCAGGGATGGTATTCTTTGGAAGTTTTTATTGATGGGTAACTATTGTAAGTACACTGCTGGTCTCCTCTTTATTCCATATTTGACTCCATTCTTAGAGCCAAATGATACACTGTGAATCACAACATCTACATCATTTTTGATTTTGAGAAGTTTCCTGTCCTTCAGACCTATATCACAATTAAGGAAGTTTCTGCTCCCATTCATTTCAATGCTAAAATGATCTGAGAGAAAGACCAGAGATGAACACTATTATAGCAGGGAATTTGAATACCCCACTAATACCCCTAGATAGATCATTGAGGCAAAAAATTAACAAGGAGATCCAGAAGCTAAACTTGACCAAATGGACTTAATACAGATTATTCCATCCAACAACCACAGAATATACATTCCACTCATAACCATATGAAATGTACTCCAAGATCGATCACATCCTTGACCATAAATCAAGCATAAACAAATTCCATAAGGTTGAAATCTTGCCATGCACACTCTCAGAACACAGTGGAATAAAAATAAATATCAACACTAACGACATTTTCCCAAAGCCCACAAATACATGGACACTAAACAGCATGATGTTGAACAACTATTGGGTCAACACTGAAATCAAAGGAGAAATTAAAATATCTCCTAGAAACAAATGAAAAGGAAGAAACATCTTACCAAAATCTCTGAGATGCCATGAAAACAGCTCTAAGAGAGAAACATATCTCTATGAGCACACATCAAGAAAACGGAAAGATCACAAGTGAAGAGCCTAACAAATCACCAAAGGGAGTAGAAAAGAGAAGAGCATCAAAACCCCAACTTCAGCAGAAGAATCCAAATCACCAAAATAAGCTCAAATATGGGACATAGAAGACAAAAATACCATAGAAAACATCAGGAAAACAAAAAGTGGGTTCTTTGAAAGACTTAGCAAGATTGATGGACCCCCTAGCCAGAATGACTAAGAAAAAGAGAGAAAAAGCCCAAATGAAGACAATCAGAAATACAAGATCAAATCACAACTGACCCCAGAGAAATACAAAAGATTATCATAGATTACTATGTACACCTATATGGACACAAACTTGATAACCTAGATGAAATGGAGGACTTTCTGATATCACACAACCTCCTCAGGTTGAAACAAGAAGACACTGAGACACTAAATAGAGCAATAACAACCCAGGAAATTGACTCTGTCATATGAAAACTACCTACAAAAAAAGTCGTGAACTGGATGACTTTCTAATAGAATTCTACAAAATGTACGAGGAGGAGCTGATACCAATCCTATTGAAAATATTCCAGGCAATTGAGAAGGATGGAATTCTCCCAAAATCATTTTACAAAACTAACATCACATTAATAGCCAAACTGTGTAAAGATCCAACAAAAAAAGAGAACTACAGGCCAATATCCCTTATGAACATAGATGCAAAAATCCTAAACAAGATTCTAACAAAATGAATCCAAAAACACATTTCAAAAATCATCCACCATGACCACGTAAGCTTCATCCCCAGGATGCAGGGCTGGTTCAGCATTCACAAGACCATAAATGTCATTAAATAGATCAACAGATGTAAAAACAATAACCACAAAATTATATCATTAGATGAAGAAAAAACCTTTGATAAAATCCAGAATCCCTTCTTAATAAAAACCCTCAAACACCTAGGTATAGAAGGAACATGCTTCAAAATAGTGTCATCTATGATAAACTCACAGTTAACATATTGCTGAATGGATGGAAACTGGAAACATTTCCCCTGAAAACTGGAACAAAACAAGGCTTCCCGCTCTCACCCCTCTTGTTCAACATTGTGTTAGAAGTCTTAGCTCGGGCAATTAGACAAGAGAAGGAAATCCGGGTCATCCAAATAGAAAAAGAGGAAGTCACGTTATTACACTTTGAAGATGATATGATCCTATACCTTGAAAATCCAAGACAATCTGTCAAAAACCTGCTTGCACTGATAAAGGACTTTGGTAAAGTCTCAGGGTACAAAATAAATGTGCAAAAGACTGTTGCATTCCTAGACACCAAAAACAAGCAGTCAGAGACCCAAATTAAAAGCATAATCCCATTCACAATAGCCACATACAAAAAAAAAAAAAATTAAATGCCTCAGCATCTTCCTAACTAGAGAAGTGAAAGACCTTACAATGAGAACTACAAAACACTGCTCAGTGTCCAAGAAGACACAAACAAATGGGAAAATATTCCATGTTCATGGATAGGAAGAATCGACATTGTCAAAATGTCCATCCTACTGAAGGTAATCTACGGATTCAAAGCAATACCCATTAAGTTACCAACATCATTCTTCTCAGATCTGGAAATGACGATACAGAAATTCATATGGAAACATAAGCAATCACAAATAGCCAAAACAATTCCTTAGCAAAAGAAACAAAGCAGGAGGTATTACATTTCCAGTCATCAAACATTACCATAAGTCTACCGTAATCAAAACATCCTGGTATTGGTACAAGAACAGGCATATAGACCAATGGAACAGGATAGAGATTCCGGAAGCAAAGCCTCAATTTCTCAACCAACTCATCTTTGACAAAGCCTCCAACAACAATCACTGGGGAGAGGAGAACCTATTCAGTAAATGGTGCTGGGAAAACTGGCTGATCACATGCAGATGATTGAAACAGGACCCCTACCTATCACCATATGCAAAATTAACTGTAAATGGATCAAAAATTAACTGTAAATGGTTTTACTGTAAACGTAAAACCTCAAACTATAAGAATCTTAGAAAACACAGGAGACACCCTTATGGAAATTGGAACTGGTAATCAATTCCTATTCAGAACCCTAAATGCCCATACTTTAAGAAATAAGATAGACATGTGGACCTCATCAAACTAACAAGCTTCTACAAAGCAAAAGAAAGTATCAAGAGAGCAGGGAGACAGCCCACAGAATGGGAAAAAAATATTTGCCAACTGTTTATGTGACAAAGGCCTAACATCTAGGATTTATAAGGAACTCAAACTTGCCAAAAGTAAAAAAACAAACAGCTCCTTTAAAAAGCAGACAAAAGATATGAATAGACACTTCTCAAAAGAGGATATATAGGCAACCAACTGACACATGAAAAAGTGCTCAGTCTCACTCATCATCAGAGAAATGCAAATCAAAACCACATTGAGATACCACCTAACCCGAGTAAGAATGGCCATCATTAATTAAACAAACAACAACAGATGCTGATGAGGATGTGGAGAAAAAGGAACGCTTCTACACAGCTGATGGAAATGCAAACTAGTGCAACCTCTTTGGAAGACAGTGTGGCAATTTCTAAAAGAACCAGAAATAGACCTTCCATATGACCCAGCAATTCCCCTATTGGGAATATACCTAGAGGAACTCAAATCATTCTACAAAAAAGATTCCTGCACATGTATGTTTGTTACAGCTCTATTCATAATAGCAAAAACATGGAACCAACCATGCTGCCCATCGAAGTTTGACTGAATTTTTAAAATGTGGTACATATACACAATAGAGTATTATGCAGCCATAAAGGAGGACAAACATATGGACTTCGCAGCAACTTGGGTGAATTTAGAGTCGATCATACTCAGTGATCTATCATAGAAACAAAGAACAGAGTACCATATGTTCTCTCTCATAAGCAAACTTGAACGATTATAATACTATAAGAAAGGGATTGGCAGTAGTGGGAAGCTGTCAGGGGAGGGTGAGTAGGACTGGCAGGTGAGGGAAACTGCTAGGGGAGGGAGGTGCCATACCTCATCAACAGGGTACCTGCATACTCATCGTTTGTATACCTAACCCTGAATTGTACCCCACATCTTTGCAATAAAAAAAATTACTACGTCTTTTGTAACAGCAAAATTTAAAAAATAAAAAAAAAACAGATTGGCAAGAGCTATGTGTATAGAACAGGTGGGGCTTTCTTAGTTCTGGAGAGGTCTCTGATACGCGGATGCTCTTAAGGTTTTAGGGATATCATGGAAAAATGTGAAACTAACAAAGTCCTTAAATGGATGACATAGTTTCTTTATTAATGTATGATTTGATGAGTCTTCACTGCTTTGTTTTGCCTGGGGCAATGGCGATTTCTACCTTTGGATAAAGGGATCCTTCCTTTTTGGCAAGAAAAAGAGACCAACAATTATGCTTCAAACTAACCAACTTAGAAAAGTCAACACAAAAAGGAGAGCAAGCTTATGTGTGTATTTCTCTTTTTAAAATATTTCCATCCTACTGGACAGTAAACTTCATGAAAACATAAACAGTATTGTTTGTATACACACAGTATTTGGTAGAGTGCTTGGTACATTGTAATTTTTCAACAAATATATGTGAGTGATTAGATGAATGCCATATAAGTAAAAATTTTGAAGACAAGGCAAATATGACTAGTTTAATACTTGAAGGGAAAATATTACTTTTGATAGAAACCAAATACTATAAATGTTTTTATAAGATAATTTGATAGCACAGAGGAAAAACACCTAATTGGGAGAGAATCGATTTTATAGATTGCATTTCTGTGGACTAAAATTTGAGATTGACATTTGAATACAGATTAGAGGGGAGTAGACTAAAGAAGATAGAAATGGTATGTGATAGGGTATCAATAAAGCCCTCAGCTAGTCCCAGAGGGCACCCTGGGGCTGAAAATAACCTTGAGAGTGGGCATAAATCCGGGAGCAGGAACCTGGAATTTATACCTCTACCCTTGCATTATCCAGTTATTGAGTGTGATTTGTCCCTGGAAGTGTGGGCATGTGACTTACAGGAAAGCAGTGCACTGTAGCAGAACACACACACACACACACACACACACACACACACACACACACGGGAGAAGACTATCACTAGTCAACACAGCAGCAGGGGAAATGAGTGATTTCATTCTAAAGGGTGAATCTGAACTCTGTCCAACATAATGCACTGTAATAAGAGTTCAGAAAGAGCTTCTAAGAACTAGATCTTGAGAATAAAAATTATATTATTGAGCAAAGACACAGTAGCATGAAAGGTAATAATGAGTTCAAGAAAGCATGAAGTTATACATGAAGTAGTAGTAACTATGTGTAAGTATTTTATATATGTAGTAAAATTATATAATATTATTTATGGTAACCTGGACAAAAATTATATAAGATAATTGAGTACCTATCTAATGTCATAGAGCTAATGATAGGCCGAACTGGGATTAACATTCACATCTTTTTCTAAGCTTTGGGTTGTTACCACTATGGTAAGCTGTGTGCAAAATACATCCAAAGAGAGCTCAAAATTGGAGTATAGGACAAAAGATGAATGACTATGTCTTCAGTAAATATTTGGTGAATCCAGGTAGAAATACTGAAGACTTAGGGGGAAAACTTCTTAGGACAAAGAATCTAAGCAGTAATTCAGAGGTCATCTGTTCTTGCATCTTAACCACTCTACAAGAAGAAAATCATTATTGTCAAATCTTCAGGAAATGAAACATAGCTATTGTTGGAAAATGCATATTTTTTCTTTCTTTCAGCAGGTATTCTCTGTTGGAACTTTAAAATAAATATGTTTTATCTGATTTAAATTACAGCATATGGTTGTAATTGAAGACAATTGACGAAATCTAGCTGAGACTATACTTGAAAAAGCCATTATTGCCTATTTTCTTCACAAAGGGAACATTCAACTCTACTGTAGATAATCTAATAAGGAAATTAGGACTGCAGATATGATGTGAGAAATGTGCTAATGTATATACAAATCAGACACAAAGTAAAATTATTTTTCATTCTTTCTGTTCACACCTCTTCTATTTCCTAATTTCTTTCTCCTCTCCTCTTCCTTTTCTGTTTTTGAAAATGCCTTTTCATTGTCATTCTCTTTCATGATCTGTTATATCTTCATCTCTCTTCACCTGGTTTTGCCTTTTGTTTTTCTCCCTACTACACAACAGCATTGTGTGTTCCTCAGCACAAATGCAGTCCCCTAATTTTTATGATTTGACTTTCAAAGTGAAATAGCAATTAAGTTTATTACATTTCTTCCTTTTCTCTTACAAACCATTTATCAGTGTCTAGACAAAAAGCCACAACTTGGATTTCAGTGTATTTTTACTTTGTGTATTTTTATGTTATAATAGTGACCATTATTCTGAATTTTTTTTTCTGAAGTTCTTGAATTTGTTTCTCGTAAAATGCATTCTTAAATTTATGTATATCTCTTTTGTATGCCACATTTCATATTACACATTCGAGTTTATTTTACAATAAGGGCTATTTTTCTTTTACAAAAATCAGAATTTTCTTCCTCCCAACTATTCTTCAGTAATTGTCTATTCTCCTCATGTGGAGCTATCCAAACTTAGGTCTTTGCTGGACATCATCTAAGAGGCACAGGCTAGCATCCTGCTGTGATGATTACAGATGTTCTCGTTTTTTGATGAAAGGGGAGAGAAGCAACAACATACTCTTAGTTGTAAAGTCCCAGTGTACCTCCTTATCTTGCTGAGTGTTGTAGAATTCTCATGCTGAAAAACTATATCTCCCTGGATATGCATTTGGCCAATTTAGCTACAGAAAAGTTATAATTTACAATCATATGTTCATCTATATAAGTATGAGATAAAAGTTGCATTTTTGTCCTAATTAACTTTAATGTGTTTTTTTCCTTGGTTATTCCAGATGTACTTAAGCTGCTGCATCAGTTTATATTCCTCTCTCATTTACAGATTTGTAAAATCTAGATAGAAATCTTTCTAAAGTACTTCAAAGCCCAAATTTATTCAAAACCCACTCTTCAGAATAATCAGAAAAACATATTAAAAGTGTATTCAAAAGGAGAGAAGCAATTGAAGATTGCAGTGAAACTTAGTTTATAATTACTTATTTAAAGGTCATTTTCATCTCATTTCTCCAGTGGCTAACAGAAAACAGAGCCCTTCAAATCCCAGCAATAATTATAAAGAAGGATGAAGTGCATTAACATTCCTGATATTGGGTACTGCAGGAAAAATTTTTGCCCTCAGTGACACATTTTCTTCCATATATAAATTCATAAAAAAATCTTTCAATTAACATGAACTCATTTTAGTTGTCCTTTTAATAGTCTTTCAGTTATATTTAACAATTTAAAAATCTATTTCCTCTAATTTGACCCAATCATGACAATTATTAATCCTTTTTATTTAACAATTTCAAAACCCCTGAGATAATGAGTATATTATGTCTACTAATCTAATACATATTTCAAAGAAACAGACTCTTCATAAACCTCAAAACGATACAACCTATGTTTGTAAAGTAATTATAAGTAGAATTCATTTACTTTTCAATGGCAAATAAACCAATTAAAATAAAAATTAATACTTACTGGGCAGAGGCCAAAAAATACATTAATAAATTTACAACAATGTGGGTTGAAGAAGTTAAAATTTTTTAAATTCATAAAAGATCAAAGAAAAATAATTGCCAGAAAGCTGTATATCTACAAGCACATTATTTACTTTGAGGATAATCTTGGAACCCTGGAGTTGCAAGAAAATTTGCAGCCAAGATTTCTTATCTTTTCAAGAGTCAAAACTCTTTTGAACATCTAATAAATACTATTAACTCACTCTTTAGAAAAATCTATCTATAAAATACACATAACATTTTGCTTAACTTTAAGTAGTTTATAGAAAATCTGAAGATCTACTAAAGATTATATATCCCAGGTTAAAAATCTCTGCCTTGGATGTAGTCAGACCATATATTTTATACCATGCACTTCTTGGATTTATAACATACATAAATGATACTCTGATCTTTCTTGAATACCTCTAGTTCTAGAAAAATCATTACTCTATAACATGTTTGATTTTTGAATAGCTGTAATTGTTTTGTATTGTATTGTTAGATCTTTTATTTAACTGAAATCTGATTATTTTAAGTTCAATTCATTGTCGCATAGTTCTGAAATATCTAGTTACATAGAATAAATCCCTTTTCACACAATAGTCTTAATATAGAACATAAAGCAACAGTAGACTACTTAGATTTCCTCTTGATCAGGGCACAAGTCCCTAAAACCCTCAGTTAATCTTCATAAAACCTGATTTTGAGATTTCTTAAAGTTCTGATTTCTCCTGTCTGGATATAGTCTAATTTTTTTCTTTTTTGGGGTTGGAGTCTTACTCTGTTGCCCAGGCTGGAGTGCAGTGGCATACTTCTCATGGCCACAGCAGCCTCAATCTGCTGTGCTCAGGCATTACTTCTACCTCAGCCTTCCAAGTAGTTGGAACTACAGGCACACGCTACCACGCCTGGATACTTTTTTAATTTATTGTAGAGACGAGGTCTCACCCAATAGCCCAGGCTGGTCTTGAGCCCGTGAATTCAGGCAATCCTCTCACCTCGGCCTCCCAAAGTGCTGAGGTTACAGACTTGATCCACCGTGCCTGGCCATATACTCTAATTTAAAAGTCTACATGTGGCAACCAAAATAAGTGCACATGTGATCTGATCAAAAAGAGTTTGTTTTCTTTACAAACTCTTGGTATGGAGTCAAAACACAAGAGTAGAAAATTGGGTACTAAATTCCACTCCTTTAGGTTGAAATTAGAAAGGGTCAAATATAAATTAGATTAGAATCTCAAATATGTGATTATGAAAAACTTTGAGGTATAAGAAAATAATGCTGCTGGTTTTCTACTCTCTAACAATTTATCCTTAAAATCTCAGGGAAGCATGATAAGAATCTCATTGTAGCTAATAAAAATAACAAAAATTAATTGCCTTGTAACCCATGTGGGTAAAACTGGTATTAACTGAAGGGAGTGTCCAGAATGTAATTTTGAAAAGAAAATAAACAACTTGCTAGTGTTCCTGACAATGAATCTGGGGTGCAAAAATGACCTGGATGAAGATTCTTTTTCTGTTCACTGAGATGCCATTATTATTATTTTTTCCTTGCACCAGGTGTGATGGCTCATATTTGTAATCCCAGCATTTTGGGAGGTCTAGGTGGGAGGATCGGTTAAGCCCAGGAGTTGAAGATCAGCCTGGACAACGTAGTGAGAGCCCGTATCTGTAAAAACAAAACAAAACAAAAACATAGCTAGGTGTAGTGGTGCATGCCTGTAGTCCTAGCTGCTCGATAGGCTGAGGCAGAAGGATTGCTTGTATCCAGGTAATTAAATGCTGCAGTGAGCTATGATCACAACACTGCATTTCAGGCGGGGCAACAAAGTGAGGTCTCGTCTCTAAACAAAAATTCCTTAATATATTGGAACAATAAATCAGTTTCAGACTTGAAAAGACTATACAGTATAGGTAATTAAACCCCTTTTAAGATATATATATTAGTCTTCAATCTATTTCAAAGTAGTCAAGATTATTGGATTGTTGTTAATTTTATTTTAAGATTAAATTCAAGATATTTGTAAGGCAAATATCTTTTTTTTCCTGTTGTCTTAGTCAGTTCAGGCTGTAATGAAAAATATATCATATCTGAGTGACTTATAAACATCAGAAACTTATTTCTCACAGTTCTAGAGACTGGAAAGTCCAAGATTAAGGTACTGGCAGATTTTGTGTCTGGTGAGTGTACCAAGATGTAATTATTAATTTGATTTCTCAAGGGTCTATTACTGGAAAGGAAATACAAGAGTAGAAAATATAAGCATTCCAGTCACTGAAACATAAGCCCCATCTTCTTATCATCAACCTTGCTATTTAATGTAGTCACAATGATGAGGTATCTTTAGTTTGAGTCCATAACAATTGAAGAATTTTACTTCTTTTATTAGGTCATGACTTTTTTATACTGCATTTCAGTTGAATCTTGGACATAAGAACAGAACATTACCATAAATATGTGACTGAAGTTTTTCTGAAGCAAATAACACCAACCAAGATATTTTAATATAAACTCAATAGTATTAATACATCTGCTAGTAGTTTTTGTATACTCACACACAAAATGATAGTGTTGGTGGATGAAATTGAGATCCTTCTATTATCTCAATTTATTGTGAACCGTCTCAGTTTTCATCATTTAAAAACTTAAATCTTATTAAGACCACTGAAGAGTATATTGAACAAGAAAGTACCGAGCACAACCATTAGAGACAGTGGTGCAATTTGATAGGATGCTTTTAGGAACCATTGGCCTCTGTAAGTGTTTCCTGAGGTTGCTATAACAAATAACCTCACACTTTGTGGCTTAAAACAGAGAATTAACTGGGCCTGGTGGCAAGTTCCTGTAGTTCCTGCTACTTGGAAGGCTGAGGCAGAACAGAAGGATCACCAGAGGCCAGCAAGTCGAGGTTGTGGAGGCTATGAGCGTGCCACTGCACTCTAGCCTGGGTGACAGAGTGAGACTGCAACTCAAAAAATAAAATAAAATAAATTTATTTTCTCACAATTTTGGAGACTGATAGTCTGAAATCTGGCAGGGTTGCACTCTCTTTGAGAAGTAATCTATTTCTTGTTTTCTCTACTTTTCTATATGTCTCCAGTATTCTTGGGCTTGTGGCTACATAACTTTAATATCTACCTTTATCTTTACAACTTCTACTTTGTGTCACTATCTTGTCCCTTTTTGTCCAATAAGAACACTTGTCATTGAATTTTAGACCTACCAAGATAGTCAAGGATGATCTCCTTAACTCGTGATCCTTAACTTAATTTCATTTACAAAGACCTTTTCTCCAAATAAGGTAATAGTCACAGGTTCTAGAATTAGGATGGCTACCATTGGGAAGGCCACCACTTAGATCATTAAAACCTCTTAATCACTGTCATACCATTTGTTTTATTTTCATGATAGAACTTGAAAGTAGAATATTTTAGGGTACAGTGACTCCATTTCCCAATAAAAAGAACGACATCAATGCCATAGAATCTGATCAATCTGATTAGCAATTCCGACTCCCTGCTTGATAGCTCAAGGAGTTAAAGGACTGAAGATTTTCATTTCCTGGGAGTTATCCCACAGGCTTAGATATGGCATGTGTCCATTAGAAAATAACACGTCAGAGCTATTATCCTACCACTTCAATCCCTCAGTTGGATCAATATGTTTTGAGACCTACTTTGAACATTACTAGGCTCAGAAGCTTGATTAAATGAATCTATCCAGAGGTTATTTCACTCAGAACAACTGACTCAGATCCAAAAAAAAAAAAAAACAAATTTATAAGAATGATTTAGATTAATATAATACTCTTTTCAAAATTTTAAGGAGACATAATAATAAGAGAGACCAAAATAATTTGGTCTCTTAGTACATCTTCCAGTAGGAAATTTAGATGGAAAGTCACACTAAGCACAATATAACATTGTATATAAAGAATCTGAACAAGTGTAGTACCTTTTTTTTAGTTTTAAATAGAAGTGTTGAACATTTTAACCAGTCGCTGACCTCTTTACTGGAGTTATATAAGTGTTAGAGTGACCGGCAATTGTAGCCTATTTTTCAGTATACTCTTTCCATGTAGACGCATTAGAGACAGATTATTTTATTTTTTGTCTTTTGATTCTGTGTCTCATAAACAACATACATTTCATAAAGAAATTTTAGAAATACAATGGTCTAAGAGACTATTATGCTAGTACTATTTATTTATTTATTTATTGAGACAGGATCTTGCTCTATCATCCAGGCTGAAGTACAGTGTTGTGACCATATCACTGCAGCCTCAAACTCCTGGGCTCGAGCAATCCACTGGCATCAGCTTTCCAAGTAGCTGAGACTACAGGCATGCACCACCTCAGTTGGATAATTTTTTTTAGAATCTCTGTCTAGTTGTTATACCAATAATCTTAATCTCAGTTTCTATCAAATAATCTTCAGTAAAATTTGAGTGATCCTGATTCTAGTACCTTTGTAATGTGTCGATTTGGATAGGCTGAACTAAATTTTCCAGAATTCCATTTTCTTTATGTTTCTGGTAAGAGTGGGCCAAAAGAAAGAATCTTGTGAGAGATTTGGAGGGCAAGAGTGAATCAATACCCATTTTTATTTTCATTTTTAGCTTACAATACTGTCATTGATTGGCTGACTCATCTTGTTTGTGTGAGACAGCAATTGGGTCTATTCTTGCTCCTCCTCCCTCTAGATCTTCCTTCAACTTGGGCAACTCCTAAGCTAGGTGTGTGTGTGTGTGTTTACCTTCAATACAAAGTGCTGCAGCTTTGGCAGGACATTAACATAACTAAGCTCAAAGCCAAATAACATAGGTCTTCGTTTGTCATCGTCTCTACCTTGTGCTTGTGGGCTCCAATTTGTTCTTGTTCTCCAAACTTTGCACCCTTATTTCTTATCTGTTAGCCTTCCTTCTGGACTTCCAGCTTCACTAGCATCAGATGCAAATAAAACTGCTTCTTTTTCTTTTTTTTTTTATTATAAAGATGTAGGGTACAATTCAGTGTTAGGTAAACAAACATTGATTATGCAGGTACCTTTGTTAATGAGGTATGCTACGCCCTCCCCTAGC
Source organism: Carlito syrichta (assembly GCF_000164805.1). Taxonomy (NCBI): domain Eukaryota; kingdom Metazoa; phylum Chordata; class Mammalia; order Primates; family Tarsiidae; genus Carlito; species Carlito syrichta. The sequence goes on from NW_007259795.1 coordinate 148,460, forward strand.
AGTTTCTCTTAACTGCCAACTCCACCCACCCTCCCCTGACAGTTTTCCACTACTGCCAATCCCTTTCTTATAGTGTTATAATTGTTCAAGTCGGCTTATGAGAGAGAACATATGGTACTCTGCTCTTTGTTTCTGTGATACATCATTAAGTATGATCAACTCTAAATCCATAGATGCTGCTTAGCAAGCTCCCACAATTGCATAACGTAGAGTTCAGAGGGTATAGCTAAGAGCCATGGACAACTATTACCAGAAATTTAGATATAATCAAGTGATTTTTTTTCCAGGAAGATTTCCCATTTATCCCCTTTTTGAACAGGAGTGCCTATAAACACTTATCTCATGCCTGTCTCTCCATTATATGTTGGGTGCATAAATCAGTAGATAGTTTGTCTCTTTAGTTTTACAGATCTACAATTTGAGAGAAACTGGACAGAATTAACTATACTTATGGAGCTATGCCTCAAAAGGCTCCTCCATTTTTAACCTAACTGGGATGATGAGGCTTTTGATTTTGAGATGCTGTTGCAATAGGGTAAGACTTTTGTGGAACTTTGGAGGTGGTAAATGTATTTTACATGTGGGAGGGATGTGTATAATTGCAGGCCAGTAGGCAACCTCCATGATGGCCCCCAACAATCACCACTTCTTAATATTTTTGTCTTCATGCCCTTATGAATACCCTTGCTCTCTAGTGTGGGCTGGATTGAGATTCTTCTAACGAAAAGAATGTGATAATATGGTAGAAAATCACTTCCAAGATTAGGTTACGAAAAGACTGTAACTTCTCACCCCACGCACCTCTCCCCCACCATCCCACTCTCTCAGTTATTATTTTTGGAGAAGCAAGCTGTTTTGTTGTAACTGTATGTTTAATACCAGAGCCCTGCCAAAAGCTATGTGAGTGAGCTTGGAGGCAATTCCTCCCCTAGTTGTGTGTTCACATAAGACCAAAGCCCTGGCCAACATAATGACTACAGTCTCATGAGAGACTTAAGATGTCAGTGGCATCCAGCCAGGACACACTCAGATTCCTGACACACAAAAACTGTGAGATATTAGATAGTTGATTTTTAAAGCTAGGAAACAACAAATTGTGTTGGGATAATTTGTTATATATTAATAGATTACTGGAGCATTGATACATTGGAGTAATCAGTTTAAAGATTATTTACTGAATTTATAATGACTCTAAGATGAAAAATCTTAAACATTACATACCACTTTTATTTCTCTCATATTTTTATAAGTGAGGGATATTTTTCTCAGATACTGAGGTATCATGTTCTTCTCATGTAGCAACAATATATTCCTATTAGTTATGAGTATATCTAGTTTTACTATCCTATAGTTAATATACCTTCCTCTTTAAAAGTTGTATTAAAATTATCTTTGAAATTTCATTTTTACATGTCTACTCAATAGCTCTTGTTATAGAAAGTATCAAAACAAACAAATGTGTTTCCTTTAATTTTGATTGTTCTTATTGCATGTATCTTTCTTCCTAAGATGACTTCCTATATATTTAAATAATAATAATCTATTTAATAATGTATCACAAATCTGTATCTTAAGTTAATATCAAGCATACAAGGCTATAGTTTCTCACTTAAAAAATCTAAATAGCTTTTATTCATCACCTTAATTAGTTTGGAAATCAAGATGCTCTAACATTTTCTGTTTTCTTTGAAAGAAAAGATGGAAGCAAATAGGAACTGTGAATTCTAACTTCCCCTTTTCTATTATCTCAATTGTCTGATAACATTAAAACATCTTCCCCTCTAAATAGTGTGTTTTTTGGGTTTTCTAAATACAGTTAAAAATAACTCTATTCTGTTTCCATAATATCTTTTCAAAAATCTCCATTCATTTAATGTTTTAATATGTTTGCTGGTATGTTGGTTGGTTAGTTAATTGGCAAAGTGGCTGATTTGTTGTTTCTACACTATTCCTGAAATGCTTCATGACATGTTTTTCTTTGCTTTTGTTTTTATGTTCCCCTTTTCATAAAGTTCTTTTTTTAGGAGCTACTAAGACAGGTAATTCCATGTTCAAATCGGCTTCTGAATTCCTCTTTCTTCTTAAAAAATATTGATTATATTAATACAAATTTACTTGTGAATATTATTCATTGTTATATATTATTCTTTATAAATGGTACCATTGATTATCTCTATTTTATGTGATCTTGAAATGACTATTAGTGACATAACCAAGGTGACTCCATAGTATAGTAGTTCTTCCATCTTGTCTCCATGTAACTGCCCTAACCATTCCAGTAAACAGTATACCACATTTTCTTGGCAGAATTCCAGGGACTTTCCAGTCACCAGATGTACCCAGGACATAAAGTTAACTGAAACTCCCTGGCAGTCAAAAGTTCCCATTTTGGTTGCTAAGTTGCTAGTTTATGGTTGCTAAGTTGCTAGTTTATGGGTGCTAAGTTGCTATGTATCCTTGTGGGTTTTGCCTTTATAAACCCCTTGCTTGCTTCATTTGGGGTCGAGAGTTTCTTTCTGGCATGAGCCTGTTCTCAACCCCTGGCAATAAAGGACTCAATATTTGACTCTCAGTGTGTTGGTGATTCCTTACTCATAGTGTGGCTACAACATTTAGAGGCCCTAGCGAGATTGCCAAGCTCAGGAAGAGGCCTCACTCCGGCTCTCCCTGGCTTGGTGAAGAAGTTATAGGGGAGGTGCCCCCTGAGACGTTCCAGGGCCCCATAACCTCTCACCCAGCCCAGAGGGAGTTGGAACGACCGCTGGCTTCCCTTCACTTCAAACATACCTGAGTCCATTTGCATTCTCCTAGGAGGTAAGAATCTGTTCTGTTTGTGGTCACAATTCTATTTAAGGGAGTCACAGCCTGACGAGGCTCTCTCTTGGACACTATTTATTAGGCCAAGATGTTGGCTGAATAGAGTCTCAGTTCAGCTTCTGATTTAAGTTTTGGTTTTCTCACTGGACTGACAATATGGAATCACAGGCTTCTTGACCCTCCAGTCCCCTGGACTGTATGATAAAGAATTTTTCTGCTGGATTTAGTGAGGACTATGATGCCCACCTCTCAAAAGCAGGCTCCAGACCCTCTGTGAAATTGACCGGCCTTCATTTAATGTTGGATGACCCTCCACTGGGTCTCTGGACATTTGCATCACTCAGTCTGTCTGGAAGGTCATGACAGGGATTCCTGGTCATCCTGACCAATTTCCCTATATCGACCAATTGTTGAATTTAGTCTAACCCCCACCTCCATGGTTAAAGGTATGTTCTCTTAAAACTCAGGACCATTCCAGTATACTTGTCTCCAATATCTATGTCCTCTCCCATCATGTTCATCTGCCCCACTGTCTTCCCCTGTTTTGGCCCCTCCTAAGCCTATCCCTAAACTCTGCCCTGTCTTGCTTCCCCTACTGATGATCCTCTGGACTTGGTCATCTCTCATTCTCATTCTGACTCAGGCCCTCACCTTCCTCCACCTTATAATCCACATGCTCCTTTTTCACCTACCATCAATTCTTCCACCTCCCCTCTATCCTCTCTGCCTCTGGCTTCTTGCTTCCAATCTCAAATGGATCCAGCTCCTCTCCTTTCCCTTTGGGAATTGCCCCCTCCACGGAGGACAGATCAGATTGAGCAACATTTCCTGGAGTATAGTCCTTTTTCTACTGCTGATTTGTACAATTGGAAAACTCAAAATCTGCTGTCTTTGGAGAAACCTCAGGTTTTAGCCTCTGGTAGAATGAATCATGTGCACTCATCATCCCACCTGGAATGATTGCCAGCAGCTCCTTTTAACCCTATTTACCTCTGAGAAGAGAGAGAGCATTAGAGCTGAGGCTAGAAATTCTGTCCTAGCCTCAACCACTGGCACAGAGAAAGAAATTCAAGAAATTTTAAATGAAAATTTTTCCTTTTCTTGTCCTGAGTGGGATCCCAATACCTTGGCAAGGTCCAGGGCATTAGATACCTATCACCTATCAATCTTTCAAAAACTACCAAGATTCCTCAGGGTCCTGAGGAGTCATTGGGGGGGATTTCTTAAGCATCTTCAAGAGGCATTCCATACCTATACCCCATTTGACCCATTGACACCTGAGAATGCTCAGACTATCAATTTGGCTTTTGTGGTTCAGGCGGCCCCTGACATCTGAAAAAAGTTACAAAACCTTGAGGGCTTCACAGGAATGAATATCTATCAGCTTCTTGAAGTAGCCCAAAAGGTTTTTAATAACTGTGATTCTGAAAAACAAAGACAGGCAGGTGCAGGAGGCAGATAGAGCAGTCAAATGGCAGGCAAAAATATTAGTAACTGCCCTTCAAGTCTCCAGATCTGACTCAAGGCCGCCATGCCAAATGAAGGGGGAAACTGGAAAGGGACAGAAGGTGACTGGATGTTCCCTGCTGGCTAAGGATCAATGTGCATATTGCAAAGAATTTGGTCATTAGAAAAAGAATTGTCCTTATTGTCCAAAAGTGGTCAACCCTAAGCCAGTCCTGATTTTGCCTGCTGCTGGGGAGGCTGAAAATGACTCTGACTGAAGAAGACAGGGCTTTTTCCTTAGGTCCCCAATATTCTATGTCAACTGCAGCTATCAGGGGCTACCTGGTCCAACTCTTAGTGAATACTGGGGCAGAGCTTTCAGTCTTAAAATAACCACTAGGACCCGTGTCCAGTAAGCAAATTTCTGTTCAAGGGGCAATGGGCACAATTACAAACTGCAAGTTCACTTCCAATTGGACAGTTGATTTTGGTCAAAAACGGGTTATCCACTCATTCCTAATAGCCCCTGACTGCCCATATCCCCTCATGGACTGGGATTTGCTTTGAAAGCTAAGAGCAACCATTGTGTTTTCACCTAACAAGACTGAAGTGTTTGTCCCCACCACCTATCAAATGCTTTTAACCATTCCGCTTTCTGAAGAGTATCTTTTAACTTCTTGTAACTCCTCCACTGAGAATACTTTTTCAAGATTGCTTCAGCAGCTGCAACAAGAGTATCCTTCAGTCTGGGAAGAAACAAATCCACCAGGATTGGCACAGCATCATCCCCCAGTTGTGGTGAGTCTACTAGCATCAGCCACCCCAGTCTGAGTATGTCAGTACCCTATGAGTTTGCAGGCACGAAGGGGAATTGCTCCTCATATCAAAAGACTTTTAGAAGCTAATATACTGACACCATGCCAATTGACATGGAACATCCCTTTCTTGCCAATACAGAAACTGGGAAACTCCAACTACCAACCAGCCCAGGACTTGAGAGAGGTCAATAAGTAGGTTGCAACTATCCATCCTACTGTTCCCAACCTTTATATGTTACTCAGCTTACTACCTCCTCAACACCAGGTTTACACTGTTTTGGATCTGAAAGAAGCATTTTTCTCCATTCCGTTGTCCCGTCAGTCAACCTATTTTTGCCTTTGAATGGATGGATCCTGACTCAGGGGATACCAGTCACCTGACTTGGACCTGGTTGCCACAGGGGTTCAAATACTCCCTGACTCTTTTTGGGGAAGTCTTGCAACAGGACTTATCATGATTCCATGCCTTACACCCTGAATGTACTTTACTCCAGTACATAGATGATCTCTTGCTTGTAGCAGCAGACTTGGACACATGCTTAAAAGGCACCAAGGCTTTGTTGTAGCTTCTTCAGAACCTGGGCTACCATGTATTGGCTAAAACTTCTGCTTAACCAAGGTCTCCTATTTTGGATATCAGCTGAAAAAGGGTAAGTGAATCCTACCCACAACCCAGAAGGAAGTCATCCTTCGAATCCCCACCCCAACCTAAAAAAAAACAGGTACAGGAATTCCTGGGGGCAGTGGTATACTATTGGTTATGAATCGTGGGATTTGCTGAGATTGCCAAGCCCCTATATTCAGCCACAGCAGGGAATCAACTTCTGACATGGACTGCCACTGAGGAACGAGCATTCCAGCAGTTAAAGACAGCTCTTATTCAAGCCCCAGCTTTGGCCCTTCTGGATGTTACAAAGCCTTTCCACTTGCTTGTTCATGAACAGCAGGGAATCACAAAGGGGGTTCTTATCCAGACCTTAGGACCCTGATGGTGACCAGAGGCTTATTTGTCCAAAAGGTTGGATCCAGGGGTCTCTGGAGGGCCATCCTGTCTTTGAGCCATCACTGCTACACCTATATTGGTTAGGGAAGCAGATAAACTGACTTTTGGTCAAAATCTGGCCTTGACAGTTCCCCACACTGTAGAGACTCTGCTCCAGGGAGCCACTGGCTGCTGGATGTCAAACCCTCATATTACTCAATATCAAAGCTTCCTACTTGACCAACCTAGATTAACTTTTTCTCCTACTCAGAGTCTTAATCCAGCCACTCTGATGTCCAATGATAATCCAGAGACTCCAGTTCACAATTGTGAAGACGTGTTGGATATCTCTCAAGCTGTTCATCCAGATCTTTGAGACATTCCCGTAGACCAGGCTGATGCTAACTTGTTCACAGATGGCAGAAGTGTGATAATAAAGGGAGTCCACAAGGCTGGTGTGGCAGTAACCATGGCTCACAATGTAATCTGGTCACAGTCCTTGCCCAATGGCACATCTGTCCAAAATGCTAAACTAATTACTTTAACCTAGGCCCTGCACTGGGAAACAGGAAAACGAGTAAATATCTTTACAGACAGCAGGTATGCTTTTACTAATCTCCATGTCCATGCCATGATCCACAAGGAACAAAGATTTTTTACCATAGTGGGTAAAACTATAAAAACCAAAAAATGAAATTTTAGCCCTTCTAGAGGCTATATGGCTCCCCTAAGAGGTAGCTGTCATTTATTGCAGGGGACACCAAAAACTGGATACTCCAGAGGCAAGAGGAAATCACCTAGCTGATCAGGCAGCTCATGAGGCAGCAGAGCTCCCAGCTGAGCCCCTTACTATCCTGCTGGCTAAAACTTTTCCAGTCCATCTATACCCAGGAGGAAGAGGAGCAAGCTGACTTAGTGGGAGCACATAAAGAAACTTCAGGATGGTGGGTAACTAAGGATTCCAAAATTATCCTCCCAGTCACCCTTGAATGAACTCTGGTAAATCAACTTCATTCTACTCCCCACCTGGGAGGTACTAGTTTAGCTGAAATGCTGACCCAGTACTACTGCACTCAAGACTCAAGAAAACTCACTGCCATAGTCACTGAAACATGTCCTTCTTGTGTACAAGTAAATGCAAAACAAGAATCAAAACCACCAAAAAGTATCAGGGCCCAAGGACTGGGACCCAGAGAAGCATTGGAAGTGAACTTTACTGAGGTAAAACTCCCTCACACGGGTTACAAATATCTACTGATTTTTGTGGACACTTTTTCAGGATGGGTGAAAGTTTTCACCACAAAAATGAGACCGCACTGATGCTCACAAAATACTTATTAAATGAAATCATCCCAAGGTTCAGGTTCCCTCTCTCCATTGTCTCTGATAACAGTCCTGCCTCTACCTCATCCATAGCTCAGATGGTTAGTAAAGCACTAAATATAAACTGGAAGTTACATTGTACCTACCAACCACAAAGCTCTGGACAGATAGAACACACGAACCAAAACTTAAAAACGATTTTAACCAGCTTGACGTCCCCCCAGTCTTTTCCCAATGCTAAAGAACTTACGTCTACTGTTCAATGTTACTCTGCCTCAATTAGCTTCAGATTGCTGGTTTTGCTTAAAATCCAGACTTCCTTATTATATAAGCCTTGAGGTTGAGGCCCCTATTATTAGCAACAATAGTAAATGCCCTCTGGAGGTGATTCACATCACAATAAGAGGCATAACTGGTAATGCATCTTGTGCTTTAACTTCAAGCTTCAATATGACTATGTCTCTTTTTTCTTATATTTGTAATCTATCTCTCACCCTAGCCATGTCAGATTCCATGGCTTATATGACTCCTATCAATACTTGGATAGCATGCTCTATAGGACTTACAAAACGTATTACTACTGAGAAGTTAAACAATGAACCTACCTTATGTGTTGCCATCCATATACTTCCCCAGGTATATGCTTATAGCAGCCCCGATAGAACCCTTTCGCTAAATCCACCTGGCCTTCCAGTCTCTCATGGAAAATACACTGCCTCTTTACTAGTACCTGCCTCAATAGGCCTCAGTGTGGCTGGAACCACCACTCTCAGCACCACAGCCCTAGTCCACAGTGAACTAGGTCTATACAACCTGGCTCAAGAAATGAATGCAGACATAGGAAACCTCCAGTTTGCCATGGATCAACTCCATAACCAGGTCACATCCTTAGCAGAAGTGGTGCTCTAAAATCGAAGAGGTCAAGATTTATTGTTCCTGTCTCAAGGAGGACTCTGTGTAGTGCTAGGGAATTCATGCTGTTTTTATGCCAATAAATCAGAAGTCATTAAAGACACTCTCCAAAAGGTTTAAAAAAATTTAGACAGAAGGCAAAAAGAAAATAGCAAATCCTGGTTTCAAACCTTGTTTAATTGGAACCCACGGCTAACTACTTTAATTACAGGTCTGGCTGGCCCTCTGTTTCTCCTCCTTCTTGGTCTGTTCATTGGTCACTGTATATTAAATTGAATAATCCAGTTCATTAAACAATAAATTGTGTCTATAAAACTCATGTATATAAGGGCCCATTACAATCCCCTACCTGTAATAAGTGAGTCAATGCTTTGACTCATGAACAACTAAAAGGAGGGAATGAAATGGCTATTAGTGACCTAACCAAGGTGACTCCATGGTATAGTAGTTCTTCCATCTTGTCTCCATGTAACTGCCCTAACCATTCCAGTAAACAGTATAGCATATCTTTTTGGCAGAGCTCCAGGGACTTTCCAGTCACCAGCTGTGCCTGGGATATAAAGTTAAACAAAACTCCCTAACAGTCAAAAGTTCCCATTTTGGTTGCTAAGTTGCTAGTTTATGGCTGCTAAGTTGCTAGTTTATGACTGCTAATTTGCTAGTTTATGGTTGCTAAGTTGCTATGCATCCTTGTGGGTTTTGCCTTTATAAACCCCTTGCTTGCTTCATTTGGGGTCGAGAGTTTCTTTCTGATATGAGCCTACTCTTGACCGCTGGCAATAAAGGACTCAATATTTGACTCTCAGTGTGTTGGTGACTCCTTACTCATGGTGTGGCTACAACAATCTGATTAAATTATAAATAACTAATATATCTATTTTTCATTTCATTACAATTTTTTAAGCAAAGAATATAGCATCAATACCCCTAACTTAAATTGCTCTCTATTTTGTTTCATAACTATATAAGTATTTATTGCTTTTATCGTTATTGCTTTTATTATTTTATTTTAGATTTGAGGGTACATATGTGTATTTGCTACATAGATATACTGTGTAGCGGTGGAGATTAAGTCTCAGGTGGCCCATTCCCCAGATAGTGAACATTTTGCCCTGTAGGTAGTTTCTGAACCTTAACTTCCCTCCTCCTTTCCCTCTTATTGGTGTCTCTGGTGTCTATTAGTTCCATCTTTGTGACTGTTTAGCTCCCACATATGAATGAAAACATGCAGTATTTGCTTTTCTGTTTCTGAGTCAATTTACTTATGAAGATGATCTCCAGCTTCAACCATGTTGCTATAAAAGGCATGGTTTCATTCTTATTTATGGCTGTGTTGTATTCTATGGTGTATATACACATTTTCATCATCCACTGATATGTTTATGGGCACTTAGGTTAATTCCACTTCTTTGCAATTGTGAATTGTGCTGCAATGAACATGTAGGTGCTGGTGTCTTTTTATATAATGATCTCTACTCCTTAGGATAAATACCTAGTAGAGGGATTGTCAAATCAAATGGGAGATCTACTCTTAATTTTAATTATTTGAGTAATCTCCATATGGCTTTCCACAGAGGTTGTATAAATGTTCCATTTGCTCTACATTCACACCAGCATCTACTGTTTTTGATTTTTTATCAATGGCCATTTCAACTGGTGTAAGATGGTTTAATTTGTGGTTTTAATTTACATTTTCCTGATGATGAGAGGTATTGAACTTTTTTTCATATATTTGTTGGCCATTTGTATATCTTCTTTTTAAAGTTGTTGTTTTCCTACATTTTAATGGGTTTATTTTCTTTATTCTTGCTGATTTGAGTTCTTTGTAGATTCTGGATATTAGTCCTTTGTTATACGTATCGTTTGCAGATAACTTCTCCCATTCTGTAGGTTGCCTAATTGCTCTGTGATTATTTCTTTTGCTGTGCAGAAGTTTTCTAGTTTAATTAATACCACTTATTTATTTTGCTTTAGTTGCAATTGTTTTAGGGGTTTAGCTTTAAATTCTTTGCCTAAGTCGATGTCCCATAAGAGTTAATTTTTATGTATGGGAAGAATTAGGAATCACGTTTCATTTTTTTGCTTTAGCTATCCAATTTTTCCCAGCACCATTTATGATTTTTAAAGATTTAATATATGTGTTAAACTTTGGTGATGGGCAAAATTCTGTAGTAGGTACTTGAATAAAGGGGACACAACACATACCTTGTTTGAAGGACATCTTGATTTATTAACTGGGAGGTTACAGAGGCCTTAAAACTAAAATTCCAATGCAGATGTTTAGAAATGGCTCAGAGTCCACTATCCCACTTCAGATATAATAAACCATTACCTACATTTTTCACTAAAGACTGACCAAATTAATTGTGTCATTTCAGTATTAATTCATGCTTGCGCTATTGTGATCAGGCATAAGGACATATAAAGGATAAATTTTAATAGATATTCCCTGACTCAATGACTTAAAATTACTAATATCTCAAGAAAGGTTAAATACTACAAATCTGACAATAAAACTACTTACCAGTGTATCTATTATTCCCCGTTGATAATTGATAAAGTACCAATTTTTTTTTGTTTGGACAAAAACATTTCTGTGGCATATTTTTGATGATAAAATTCAAGCAAAGGTCTTTTTTGAGTCTCAAAAAAAGTAAAGCTGTATAATCATTTTAGAGCCAGCAAGCAAATGTTCAATGTTAGTTTAGAGGACTCATTTTTAAAGTGTATTACTTCAGCTCCTGTTACCAAGGTGGTGTGGAGGGCCTTTGTGTATGCGTCCTTCAAAAGTATTTAAATGTATTTTAAACTGTATTTAAGCAATTAAGCACTATAATTAAGCTGGGCTCAGTGGCTCAGCCTGTAATCCCTTGCCTTGGGATACTGAGGTGAGTGAATTACCTGAGTCTGTGGGTTTGAGACCCGCCTGGGGGCAACTTGGTGAGACTGCATCTCTACAATAAATAAAAAAATTAGCCGGGTATGGTAGTGCGCACCTGTAGTTCCAGCTACTTGGAAGGCTGAGGCAAAAGGATCACCGGAGCCCAGCAGGTCGAGGCTGCAGTGACTGGGAGTGGCCACTGCACTCCAGTCTGGGCGACAGAGTGAGACTCCAACTCAAAAAACAAAACAAATAAAATAAAATAAAAACTATAATTAAAAACACATCATTAAATGCATTTGTTTCCTAATTTCAGCAACCAAGAGACCACCACTGTTTATTTTTATTACTCAGGTAACTTGTTTTATGGCTATTTCAAATAGATCTTCTTCCAGTACCTCTATACTAGTGCTCTCCCATAGATAGCTGCTAGTCACTACTGCAATTTAAAATAAAGTTAAATATAATTAAAAAGTTACTTTGTCAGTTGCACTAGTCATATTTTCAAGTGTTATAGCTACATATGTCTATGGCTACTATACTGAGAAGCACATATATAGACTATCTCCACAAGCATCACACTGCTCTATGCTAAGATCGAACTGGTTACAAATGTGTCCATAGATAAGAAAAATTGTATAAACCATTTTTTTTTTAGTTTAGGCCTTGATAATGCTTCATTTTGAAACTTGTAGTAGTGAAAACAAAGCTACTTATTTTTGTGATTCAAGATATTACTGATTATGCATAACTAGAAAAAATACAAAAAATAAAAGTGACAACGGGGCCAATATTATTTAAAGAGGTCTATTTAAAATGTCTACCTTTATGAGACAGCCTTCTTGTTGTCATTTTTGCTATATATTGAAATAACACTGTTCATTGAAGTGATAAAGTAAGCAGACATTTTAACTTAACATGTCAAAAACATGTCTTGATTTTGGGCACTGAAATCTGTTTATCCTACAGTCTTCCCTGTGTCAGAGAATGTGAATTTTTGTCTACTAGTTGCTTGAGTCAAAGTATTAGAGGCTTTCTTGGTTCTATTACTGATAACTCATACCAAATTCAACAGCAAACTCTTTTAGTTTTAATTTCAAAATTAAAAATAAAAAATCCAACCAGTTCTTGTTACCATTATCAATCCTTCCACCCTAGCTGAAGGTATCTTAGCCATCTTATCCTGTCTTATACCTTTTGTATGATGCTGTCACTCTCTTTCTACCCTTACCTTTTATAATGTATTCTTCCCTTTACCAATCTTTTAAAAAACATACTCTGATTTTATCACTGTCCTGCACAAAATATTTCAATGACTTCTCATCTCAGAGAAAAATCTTGAGTCCCTTCCATGATTTGCATTCCCAACTTTCATCACCTTTGTGACCTCATTGAACATTTTACCCATCAAGTTCCAACCATAGAAGTCTCCTTTCTAATACTTCAGTTAATTCTGCTTGTTGTTGTCTCCGAGCCTTTGCAATTATTGCTCCCACTTCCAAGAAGGCCTTCCTTCAGATATTTCTGTGACTTACCATAAATACTTTTAGGTCTGTGTTCAAATGTAGTCTTATCAGAATCTGCTTACCTTAATATTTTATGTAAAATAATGTCATGACTCTATTCCTATTAACTTGTTTCATTTTTTCCCAATATAACTTGTCATCACCTGTAATATTATAAATTCACTACTTTATTTTACAAAAATCTAAACACCTCACCATAGAGTAAGCTCCATGAGACTAAGGATATCATATATCATCTGTTTTGTTCACTGTTATTTTCCTAGTAACTAGAATCTTGTTTTGTATGTTTCCAAAATATTTGATAAATAGTTCAGTATTTAAATATGTCACAACTGAGGAAGTGAAGTTACCTAATAAACTCCAGCTGCCACACCTTTGGGAATCACTGTAAAATTTACACAGATGGAAAGTTTTCTCTAGGACTGCTTCAAGTCAATGACTGAGCACAGCAAAACTACTAAAGTATGTCCATTCCTGCCCAATGCATGACTTCATTAATGGGCAATATGATGATCTAAAATATAGTCTAGAGCTCTTCTTACCTAATCTTCCTTCCATTCCCTTCTCCTTTCATTAGTGTCAGATTTGCTTCACAGTCTATGCCTCTCCCTTTCTCTCCTGCTTCCTTGTGAATTATTTTTTAAAGGCATTTTCCCAATACATTTCTTGCACTTCTATATCTGTGAACTAACAGAGATTATTATTTTGCATTTACTATTTTTTAGGTATCAGAATTATTCATAACAATTTGAAAAAAATTGCACTTATATAAAAATAGAAGAAAATTACATTGTGCATTATTTACGTGTGTGTGTGTGTGTGTGTGCAGTTTCCTTGTTTCTCAAGGATTCAAGCATTATGTAGCATAGTATCCATGTCTGGAGGCAAAAAGATGCAGGGACTAGGTATAAGTGAGCATTGGCAGTTAAAAAAAACAGTCTTCAGTCAAAGAGGCAAACAATAAGAGAATAGCAGAAATCAAACTAAGGTGGTTCAATTGGGGGATATTCAGAAACTGAAAAATGCAAAATTGGAATAAAGTGAAATGGTATAATAATTTTATTAAAAATGAACCATGGGACTTAATGCTGATTTTGTTTTGAGTTCTAGGATATACTGTGGGTGAAAGCTTACAGCACATTCACATTATAACATACTTCACCAATCATGAAAGAATTTGAGACATATTTTAAGTTACGTAGTGTTTATTTTAATCACCCAAGTCTTTATTGTTTCAGTCTTTGTTCTGACATACCAGAGACTGAGAGCAATGCTTACAAAACAGGATGCTGGGATTCCCAAAAATTGTTGGAAAAATTCCAAGAGCACTCAAGAGACTGAAAAGAAGTGACTCCAAGCAGCTACATGATGGTACTTACCAAACTACTTGACTACAGAGAACCACATTCATAAAATTTTCAGTTTCTTTTCTGGATTCTTCCCTCACTTATGATTTTATTATGATTATTATAGTGCTGCTAATCATAATTTCACTATGCACATAACAGCAAATTGATTCGCTGATAGTTTGAGATCTACGATACAGTCATGATGTGGCCAATGGCATCTTAGAATTAAAGGAGGATCTAAGTTGAAATGCAATAATCATCAACCTTATTATAAGCAAAATTGGAAGAATTGACTTTTAAAGGATGAATACAGCATAAAAGTTTTTTAACCTTATAGTCAATTTTAAATGAATTAATTAATTTGAAAAAAATTGAACACATATTTTGAGCTGGACACTGGTGATCTAGGGATGTTGAACAAGACAGATAGAATCTTGTTCTTCTTGACAGTCTGCATTTTAAAGTGGTGCTGGGAAGAATGGGCATGGGGACTAAAGAGGAATTGGTTAATGGGTACAAAAATATAATCATATAGAAGAAGTAAGATTTAGTGCTCAGTAGCACAATGGGAGGGGGAACTACAGCTAACAATAATTTAGTGTATATTTCAAAATGCTAAACTAGTATATTTGGACAGTTCCTAACACAAAGAAACAATACACGTTTGAGGTGATGCTATGCCAGTTATCCAAGTTTGATTATTATGCATTGAATGACTGCATCAAAATATCATATATGCCTCATAAATATGCACAACTACTATGTATCAATAAAATACAAAAAGTAAAACATGCTTCTGCATGATTTGAACAATAAACCAATTGAGTTGGGAGTGCAATTCAAAACTTTCTGATAATTTTTTTTTCATGCATTTGCTGTAGGGGAAGAGTCTATATAAACACAAGCTAGAGATACTGTAGAAGGTAAAAAATGCATTCTATCAATTTGGAGCATTAAAGTCAAATAAACATACTATCAGCAAGATGTTATTAGGAGGAGACATTTTGCAAAATATTTCTATATTTCCTTCAGAGAAGTGGAGCAAACAGGTTACTGTCAAACATGTTAGAAGCATCCTATAGCACAAATCTTCATGTTTTCTTGGTGTGATTGATTAGCAAGTTGTTAATCTAGGGAAGTAAACGCCTGTCAATGGTTCAAAAATAATGGACTGGAATGTAGGAAATTCAAATTATAATACTAGATACAAAAAAAATTGACAATGACAGTGTTTGTATACCATCACTTCAATCTTACAGTGAGAGTCTTAAGTGCCTGATAGAGCAGCGAAACATTCAAGGTATTGAAATAACTGATTTACAAGATCTGAAAGATGTGTATTTCTTCAGTGCAATAGACTGGAAAAGGGAAATATGAAGACTGGAATCAGTTATTTGCTGGGTTAACTCTTAAAGATTTTGCTATGAAGAGCAGAGTATTAATAATGCTTAAAAGAATGTCCTGGTGCAACTTAAACAGACATAAATTCACACATAATGTAGAAAGTGGGGATAAACAGGAAAAACAGAAAATAGGGAAGTGGCAAAGGATTCTCTTGCTTAATTTTAAGTGGTTATCAAATCAGCATTTGTCAAAAGCCAAGAAAGCAATGAAAGTTACATTATAAATTATATCATTAAATGAGATAATCTTGTCCCCAGGTCATTAGGAGATGGGTATCTGTCTGTATTCCACAGGGAGTGACCACTCACCAATGATTTGATTCATTTTCCAAGCCTTTGTGTAATAAGAACACTAAAACACTTTAGTTAAATTTAACTTTCACTTTATGAAGATCTATTTTCAGGTAAGATTATTATTTTTTTGGAACGGCTAAATGTCAAGCCATGAAGAAATTTGATGAGACATGTAAATCCAGGCTCAGTTGTGTGGTTATGAATGCCATTTGGAGCATTCTAATAAGCATCCCTAAGTCTTTACTGTTCTCTTATTTAACAATGTAAGTGAGCTCTTTTTATATTAGTTACACACATCTCTCAGGACTGCAAACTACTAATCTTTTTTTTTTTTTTCTTTGAGTTGGAGTCTCACTCTGTCGCCCAGACTGGAACCGCAGCCTCGAACTGCTGGGCTCGGAGATCCTTCCGCTCCAGCCTTCCAAGTAGCCAGAACTACAGGCGCGAGCTACCACGCCCGGCTACTTTTTGATTTTATTGGAGAGACGAGGTCTCACCAAACTGCCCGGGTGGGCCTCAAACCCACAGGCTCAAGCAATCCACTTGCCTCAGCCTTCTCAAGTGCTGGGAAAACAGCACTCCCCAAGTGCTTAGGAAAACTACTAATCTTTAAGAAAGCTTCCTACAATGGGTTTCCTTTAAGAAATAGAGATACTTAATATTTTCAGCATGCATCCAGCATGCAACTTATTCAGGTAGGCAACAAAATATTGGAAGGGATATCAGTAGTATCTGATACATATTTGTTTTGCAAATTTTTAAAAACTAGTCTTTAGAAATATAAATATTGGGTAACCACCTCAGGTCCCCTCCTACTGTGGGAGCTTTTCTGTCTTGTTAATAAATCCTGCTTTTTAAAAGTATATATAAATATTATATTACCAGATGCTACTGAAATCATGCCAAAAGAGCACATTTATTGGGGGGAAATACCTGTTTTTCTCCTATATTAATTATCTCCAGTTGAATACAAGTTGAAAGGGAAACAACATTTTGCCTGGTAGAGGGAGACAATACATCTAGAGAAGGGCCTTGGGTTAAACATATGCAACCAGATGGTTCTGCTGTCTGCATATAATTTTTTCTGAACATTTTCTTCATTTTAGATATCATTGCCTGAACTTCATACTCTCTATCAGAAGCCTGAAGGTTCAATGTAAAAATGTTTCATTTAAAAAGCTTAAGAATGCTACATTTCTAGAGTGTTTCAGGCATGATTTAGGAATTGAATCATCTTAGATCCAACATCCACCAAAAATTTTAAATATAACAAGTTTTAGAAGAGAAAGAGATTCACTCTGGACTTTTTTTTCCAGGAGATTGAGGCATTGGAGGAGATAGAGTTTTCTGTTCTCTTCAAATATTTTTGTAGTTCTAGATATTTTTGTGTTATTTCTTCTTTACCCCCCCAACTTTATTGAGACGAAAGTAAAAAATAAAAATCATAATATTTAAAGTGCACAATGTGAGATTTAGATATGTATATACATTGTGAAAACATTATCACAAAAAGCTAATTCATTTATTTATCACCACACACAATTACCTTATATTTGTGTGTGTGGTGAGACTATTTAACTTCTAATCGCTTAGCAAATTTCAAGTATACAATACACTAATATTAACTATTAATAGTGTATACAATGCACTATTATCAACACTATTATTTTATCATGATGGTGTTCGGAATTTATCTTATAACTAATATTTTATACCCTTTGACCAACATTTCCTCTTTCCCCTACCTGTCTATCACCATGTTATTCTCTGCTTCTGTGAGCTTGACTTTTTCAAATTTCATATATAAGGAAAATCACACAGTATTTGTCTTTCTATGTCTGGCTTATTTCACTTACTATAATGTCCTTTAAGTTTATCTATGTTGTTTTAAACAGCAGGGTTTCCTCTTTCCCCTACCTGTCTATCACCATGTTATTCTCTGCTTCTGTGAGCTTGATTTTTTCAAATTTCATATATAAGGAAAATCACACAGTATTTGTCTTTCTATGTCTGGCTTATTTCACTTACTATAATGTCCTTTAAGTTTATCTATGTTGTTTTAAACAGCAGGGTTTCCTTCTTATTTAAAGCTGAATACTATACCATTGTATAAACACAGACAACGTTTTGTACTTTATCCATTCTCCTGTCAGCATACACTTAGGTTGTTTCTATGTCTTGGCTATTGTGAATAATACTTTAGTGAACATGGGAGTGCAAATAACTTTCAAGACACTAATTTCCTCTGGGTAAATACCTACATGTGGAATCTCTAGATCATGTGGTAATTCTATTTTTAATTTTATAGGAACCTTCATACTATTTTCTGTAGCAGCTGCACTATTTTACATTCCCAGCAACATTGCACAACAGTTCCTTTTTTCCACAACTTCACCAACACTTACCTTTTACTTTTTGATAGCAGCCATCCTAAGAAGTTTGAGGTGCTATCTCATTGTGAGTTTGATTTGCATTTACCTGATAATTAGTGATAGTGAGAATTTTAAAAATATATCTATTGTCCATTTGTATGCCTTTTAAAAATGTTTATTCAGGTATTTTACCCTTAAAAAATCTGGTTATTTTTGTTTATTTCTCTCTTTTTTTGGTATTGAGTTATACATATATATCATATGTTTATATGATATGTATCCATCTTTGGATATGTTCTTTGCAAATATTTCTCCTATTTTGTAGGCTGTCTCCTAATTTTGTTAATTATTTTGCTGTGTGGAAACTTTTTAGCTTAATTTAATCCTGTCTATTTTTACTTTGGTTGCCTGTGCTTTGGGGGTCATATCCAAAAAATTACTGACAAGACCAATGTCATGGAGCATTTCTCCAGTGTTTTCTTCTAGGGATTTTATGGTTTCAGGTCTTTCATCTCAGTCTTTAAGTCATTTTCTGTTACTATTAAGATATAAATAAGAATCCAACTTCATATCTTTCTATGTGGATGTCTAGTTTTGCCAGCACCATTCATTGAAATGACTATTTTTGCCCTGATGTGTAATTTTGGTGGCTTTGTCAAGGGCCATCTTGGCCATACTTGAATTTTTTTACAAGTTTTTTTCCGAATGTATTTAATAACCAAATGATTTTTGTTTTATTTTGCTAATATGAAGAAATGGATTTCTTGATTTTTGCATATTAAACTTATCTTGCATTCCTAGGATAAATTCATTTGGTCATGAATCATTCTAGATTTAATTTTCTTATTTTAAAAAAGTTTTGCATCTTTGAAAGATACAGGTATTTTTTGTTTGTTTGTGTGTTTGGGGGCAGTAATAGTAGCAGTAGCAGTATTTTTGTAAGACTTTGTTACCGAGTTATTCTGGTCACATAAAACAAGTGAAGAAGTTTCCTTGTCTTCTCTATTTTCAACAATAGTTTGTAAGAGTGGTATTATTTTCTTTTTAAGTGATTCATAGACTTCTGCATTTAAACCATATTCACTTAGATTTCTTTTGTTTTTGATAATATAGTCACCTTCTTTAATAAATATAGAATTATGTATGTTTCTCTCAATGATTGTCATCTTTGATAAATTTGACCTTTTCATCTGAGTTATCAAAATTATTGTCATAAAGTTTTTGAAAATATTCTTTAATTATCCTTTAACATCTGTAGGAGATGTAGAATGTAGAGGTATCCTTTATTATTTTATGCAATCGATAATTTATGCCATCTTTCTTTTGGTTATTCTTCCTAGCAATTTAGCAATTTGATTATTGTTTTAGAATAAACAGCTTTTAATTGCACAGAATTTTCTATATTTTTGTATGTTCTATGGTCATTTTTCTACTTTTTAATTATTTCCTCCTTTTTTTCTTATTTTAGATTTAATTTGTTTCCCCTTTTCTAGCTTCATAAATGAAAATTAACTTACTGGTTTTAATGCTATCTTTACTTTTAATATAAGCTTTTAAAGCCACATCTTTCCCTGTAATCTCTGCTTTAGTTTATCCTCCAGTAAAGAGAAATATATTGCGATTTTTTTGTCACTCTGCTTGAATTTTTTTTTCCTACTATGATTTCTTCCTTGACACATGGTAATCTTAAAGTGTCAACCAAATTCCAAATATTTGAGCCTTTATATTTATTTTTTCTTATTTCTTTAATTTACATTTTTTCTGGCTATAAGTCATAATCTGTACCATTTAAATATTTTTCAATTCATTGAATATTCCATAAGGTGAAGAATGTATATTTTAAATTCACTGAGCATGGTGGATTATTAAAGGCAATATTGTCAAGTATTTACCTCTTCTACATGGTCACTAATTTTTCTCTCTCTTTTTTGACTGGTTGTTTTATCAACCATTGATCAAGGTATCTTAAAACTCTCAATTTTATTAGGTATTTGTTTACCTTTTCTTTTGATTAAATCTCCTTTTTCTTCATGCACATATGTTTCTAAGGACCATCATAATAAAATATTACAAACTCCATGGTTTAAAACAACAGAAATGTATTGTTATCTCACAGTTCTGGACACCAAACGTGCAAAATCAGTGTCAGCAGTATTGATTCTATCTGAGAGATTTGAGGGAAAATATGTTTCAGCATTCTCTCCTAGCTTCTTGTGATGGCCAGCAATCATTGGCATTCTTTATTTTATAGACACATCTTTCTAATCTCTTCCTTCATCTTCACATGGTGTCCCTCCTTTGTCTCTGTATCTTTGCATGGCTGCATTCTTATAAGGATTCTTGTCCTATTAGATTTAGGGTTCATCTTACTCCAATATGACCTCATTTTATTGTAACTGATTATATTTGCAACGATCCTATTTCCAAATAAGCACATCCTGAGGTAATAGGAGTTAGGACTTCAAAATATATTTTGGAAGGGAGACAAATCAACCCATAACATCTTGAATCTCTTCTATTAAGTATATACACATTTGTCATTTTTGTTTTTCTGATGAAATGACTCATCATTATGAAATATCTTACATTATTTCTGATGTTACTTTTTTCTTCTTATTAGTTATATCTAATATTTTGTTATTTATTGTCTATTTGTCCCATTTTTTTCTTTTCTTTTTGTTTCCCCTTAACTGCCTTATTGATGATTATTTGAAAGTTTTTCTAATTTCATTAGAATTTATTTATTGACCTGTTGGGAATATCCTCTTTACATTTTCATTTTATTGTATTTCTCTATGAACTTAAATATACAAACTTAAATTATACATTTTCTCAGAATCAATACTCTACTACTTCACCCAGCATTCAAGAACCATTTCTCCCCATCCATTCTATATTCTATTACTGTAGTACACATGTGTATTACATTAATACATGTGTATTACATTTATATGCATATATAAAAAAACCCACAATATTATATTTTATCTTGGAAATAAGTATAGTCATCCCTTAGTGTTCATGGGCAATTGGCTCCAGGACTTTTCGTGGATAAAAAAAGTTTATGGATGCCAAGTATCTAGTATAAAATGATGTAGTATTTGCACATAATCCATGTACATTTTCCTATATGCTTTAAATCATCTCTTAGAATACTTACAACAACTATTACCATGTAAATACTGTATACATAGTTTTGATACAGTATTGCTTAGAAAATAAAGACAAGAAAAAAACTGTACATGCTTAGCATAGACACAATTTTTTTCAAATATAGTACTACTGTTTCTGAAAGGTAAAAACATCATCATAAAACAAAATTAGATGATTTAGAAGACTAGATGTGAGGGAAACAAAAGTTAAAGTAACTTCTTAGAAGATAGGGGACAGAAACAATGATGAAAGTTAGATTAGGGTCAAAATGATGAGCCCTGGAACAAAATTCCTTTATACGATAGCTAAAAAGAGTGCAAGGTCACTAATTATATATAAAGTACTCATCTCTTATTTTAACAATTTAACTGGTCAGAAGGTTGCTAGCATACATAAATATACTAGACATTTAGAAACAATTATCAGAATTTCATTGTGCAGTCATGAGTGGTTCTCTGTGTGTTCTTAAAGCCTTTTGCTATAACCATAACAATGAATGAAAGACAGAAACGCCATTTAAAATTGTCACCTGGCTGGGCAACCGTGGCTCACATCTGTAATCCCAGTACTTTGGGAGGCAGAGGCAAGAGGATTGCATGGACAGTGTCTTTGTGTTGGTATACTTTGTATCTGACTGTCTGCCTTCTTCCCTCCAATCTCTTTCATCGTTTTCCATGGGTCAAAATTAAATTAAACTAAATCATTCACTGTGGTTCCCTGACTTATTTTATCCATGATAGGAGAAAGCCAAGGCCAAAAGACTTTGGAATCTTTTCCTACCCTTGGAGAGTGATCCAGAGAAAACATAAGGAGCTAGACTCACCAACGTGGAGTACCTTTGTAAGCTCATGGGCATGTCTCTGTGCACTCCTGTGGTATCTTCTTTAAAGTTTTCCTCAGCATGTGAGAATATCCTGGCATCCCACGAATACAGAGGAAGAATAAACAGCACTAGAAATGTTAAATATAGAGATAAATGTACGATAGTATTTAATTATTTTATTTCTTAAATTAATAAATATCTACAATTGGCCTTCTGTATCCATGGTTTTCACATCTGTAGATGCAATCAACTGCAGATTGAAAATATAATATAACTTTTCCTACTAAGAGCCATTAGGAAGAATTAGATCCATAATTCTTTTCTGGTTTGTTTTTAGTAGTTTAATGCAGATAGTTGGGAAATACAGTAAGCAAAAAGGTAAAAAGCTTCTCATATCCCTGCACCTGACAACCACCCATCTATATTTCAGCATGTATCATTCCAGGTGTATTCACCCACACACCCACTAATATAGACATATTTTAATAAGAAATAAAAATATACAAATGTGTATATTATTATTACTCTAACATTTTACATTCGCTATCAGATGTTGAATAAACACCTTTCAGGATAATATCATTTAACTTTAGTCTAATGGACTTCTTTTGAACATTTTCATATTATAGTACTACCAGTAACAAATTATTTTAGCCTTCATTTATCTGAATAATAAGGTCCACTTGTTTTATTGGATATGTAGAAATATTTTATTGGATATAAAAAATAGAAGTGACTTTTTTTCTTTTCAGAATTTTAAATATGCAATTCCTTTGCTACATGGCATCTATTGTTACTGAGTTAAATATTCTCTAATTCTTTGCTCATTTGCATGCAACATATTGGCTTTCAATAGCTTCTATCAAGATTTTTTTTTATTTCCATTGTTAACAGTTGATTTTGCTATACCTAAATCTGGTTTTCTTATTGGCTTCTTTTGGGTTTAACAAGACTTGGATTCTTAAGTCAGTATTTCACTAAATTTGCAAATTTTGTAACCTCTTTTTTTTTTCTTTATTTCTTCTCTATTTCTTTCTCTAGCTTTCTTTATAAATTATAGAGACTCCTTGCTTCCCATGAACTGGAGTGCCCACTCTTATTTTTATAAGCTATTTATAATTAAATGCTATCCAGTGCAAATTCCTCCATTTTCTGAGTTTCTGCCTGCTTTTGATGGTTCTCCAGTACTTCTTATTAGTACTTTTCTTTGTTTCATTTTGTTTTTGTTTCTTGTTTGTCTTGCTATTTTGTCCAGATTGTCTAATTTTTTTCCTGTGGGAGGAATAATATGATGCAAGTTATTCCACTTCTGCTGGAAATGGACCTTAGTAATCGTTCAAACAAGCATTTATAACTTTTTGTGTGTTATACAGTTCACTTTAGTTTCAAGAAGACTTTATTAATAAATATTAACCGATTAATTAATAATAATGCACAAGGTAAGTAATGTTGTTTCCTTCATTTTGTCAATGAGGTAAATGAAGCATGTCATACTTATCTTTCCCAAGTCCACACAGTTTTTAAGTGTCAGAAGCAGTATTTGATGCCTGAAAGTCTGGGAGCTAAGCTATGCTACATTTATAGCAAACTGTTTGCTTTAACACAAACATAAATTTCCAAAATTTCTTGGATTCAAAAATTTACATCTAATTTGGCACATGGGAAAATAAAACTAAACAAAATAAATGCATAGTCCTTAAAGGTGTAAGAATTGCCATTACAATTGTGTTTTCCAATTTTTGATAGCAGTTCAAGAATAAGTGGGACACATCTGAAGAGAACGAAGTAGATTTATGATTTGGAAAATAGTAAGTTATTTCTAGCAAGCAGTGCTACACAGGAGAATGTATCAGAATAGAGAATGTATCAGAATATGACTGAGAAAAGATATTATAGAGAGGATAAATAAGTTTGACATGGTAGAAGATGACAGAGATGAGAACTGGGAGAGAAAGCATACTAGTTAAAGTGATAATAACTAAGTTAAATTAGAAGGCAGTGGTAAGTTAGAAAATATATATGAGAAAAAACATTCAGGTAGATGTTATTTTTATTAGTAAAAAATTCAGAAATATAAAATAATATAGAGAATTTTTAAGCTCACTGGAGAAAGGTGTTATATAAGTATGACTTATTTTACTTCTTGCTATGAGGCAAAATATTACTTGAAAAAATATATTTAGCAGGAAGGAGATTTTTTGAATAAGAGTTGGAGGTCACATTAGCATTTCACGTCAAACTTTGGATGAATCAGCTACTTAAAGAAAATAAAATCCAAAACCCCAAATATTTTTAATAACTTTACAAAATTTTGAATAAAAAATTTTATAGTTGTGAAAATAAATATACCCTCTTCTGTATAGGAATATGTACAGAATGTAAAATTCTTTTTAAAATTTATTTATTATTTTAATTGACAAGTAAAAATTAGATATATTTACGGTATGCAATATGATGTTCTGACATATGCATATATTGTGGAATGGCTAAATTAAGCTAACCAATAGATGCATTACTACATGTACTTACATTTTTTGTGGTGAGAACATTTAAAATCTAATATCTTACCAATTTTCAAGTAAGAAATTTACTATTACCTGCAGTTATCATGACACACAATAGATCTCTTTTTTAAATAATTTTTATTAAATTCATTTATTTATTTTAAAGATGTGTGGTACCATTCAGTATTAGGTAGATAAGTGGTAAATTTATAGGTAAATTTTGGATCTCCCTTTGGTCCCCACTTCACCTGGTTTGAGAACATGTACCCTTATAGATGTTATGTGCTTCCCTCCCCAGCATTTCCTGCTACTGCCAATCCCTTTCTTAAAGTGTTTTGATAAGATGAGGACTTCCGGCAAGATGGCAATGGGGTAGTTGGTCCGTGAGACCCTCCGTGAAAGAGTACACCCATAAAGACACTTGCTTTCCTCTGGGGCTGCAGCTCTCATAGTTGCCAACCAGCTCTTCACACATTGCTCGGCTGCCGCCTTAGACTCAGCTTCCACTGCCACTTCCACCACCATCATCCCACCCCTACCTGAGGTGACCCACAGATTCCAAGCCTGTGAAGCTACCCCCCCAAGCACTGCACTACTGAAACCACTGCTGCCACTGCCATAGCCTTGCCCCACCCCTCACCTGGAGCCAGGCTCATGGAGCCCCTCCCATGCACCACTAAAGCAGTGGCTGCCATCACTGCTACTGTTGCCTGCTCCCTCCCTCCCTGGGAGGCCTCCAACTTCTGCCCAGCCCAGCCAAGTAGCCCAGTGCTAAGCTGGCCTGCATTGCCTGGCAGTCTTGGGCTGCAAGGGGAAAAGATCAGTTGAAGCAGTGAGACCAGCTCCACCCACCTTGGCCCAACTCCCAGGTTGGGATCCAAGGTAACAACATCAAAATGGGAGGGAGAGAAGATAAATATACACAGATCAGATCTCAGTGGCAGATTTGGCAGGCAGTTCAGATCTGAACCATCCTCCACAGCAGGCCAGGGGCAACTGACCCTAACTGTGAACAACTCTACCAGGCTGCAATGACAGCTAGAAATCAGAAATCAGAGCTGAAAGGACTTTGGACTTAAAGGAAAAGTCTCAAAGTGTACTTGGTTCCCTTATTTTAATTTTTTGTTTTTTATTCTTTGTCTGTCTTACCCATCTTTTTTTCCCTTTTCTCTCTCTTCTTACTATTATCAATAATGTTTTCATACTTGCTTCAGTTCTGTTAGTTTACTGACCTTATTCTATTCTATTTTATTTTTTTTCCCTTTAGACCTGAAGTTTGTATATGTGAAAAGTACACCAATAAGGAGGTTGGTTAGCTTGTATGTCTGTATGATTGTATGTTTTAGTTTTTTTGTATATTTATTTTGTTGTTGTTGTTTTTCTTTTTACTCGTATCTGTCTTTGTGTCTCTTTTCATTAGTTAGTCAATACATTTGTCTGTTTTCCCACTTACTCTTCTCTCTCTCCACCTCCCTCTTCCTGCCACTGCCTGTTCCATTCTTTTCCCATTTTGTATGTCATTTTGCTTTCAGGGAGTAACCCTATAACCCCACTGCATGGACAGATTGCAAGGCAGTGGGAAGTGGGTTCCAGATTATCTATACACCTGTTGGTGAATACTGGGATCTGCAGATAGATTTTGAATCACAGCTCCCCCCTCAATTAAATCTCAAAACTGCAAAAAAGGATCACCCCCAACCTACAGTCCAGTTCCAGAATTGAACAAAGTCAGAGGATATACATAAGGAAGAATAAGAGACTGAACAAATAGAAGTAAAAGCAGCTCCTCCACCCCTGAACAACAGAATTACAGAAGATGGGGGTAGGAAAAAGTGGGGAGAAAAATCTACACAAATGAAGAAACACCAAAAGAAGAATATAGGTCTCACACAGACCCATGGGAAGTCAGACACTGAGAAAACAGACATCAGAGCACAAACAGTGAAGAACTACCAGAATGAGTGATCACATACGACAAACATAGACATAGATTAATAGATTTGAAAAAAAGAATTGAGGAGAGACAAGAGGAAAATAGGAAGGAACTGATAACTGAAATAACAGCAGTAAAGAATACTGTGATTGAAATAAATAACAAACTAATAAGCATGGAAAGCAGAATTAGTCAAGCTGAAGAAAGAATCTCAGAGCTTAAAGACCAAAATACAGAACTAGCCCAAACTGTCAAAAACATAGAAAAGAAGCTTAAAAAGATAGAAGAAAACTTTTAAAAGATGAATGATTATTTCAAGAGACAAAACCTAAGAGTAATTGAATTTTCTGAGGCAGAAAGAGGGACAGAGACAACTCTGTAACAAACATTCCATGAAATTATTCAAGAAAACTTCCCTCATCTCATGAGTTATGCAAAAATTCAAACACAAGAGACTCAGAGAACCCTGAAAGACAACAAATGAGAAGACCAACTCCCAGACACATAATAAGTTGCCTAAACAAAGCAGATATAAAAGAAAAAATCCTAACAGCAGCAAGAGAAAAAGGTCAGACTACCTACCAGGGAAGACCAATTAGAATATCATCAGATTTATCTACAGAAACCTTTCAAGCAAGGAGAGCTTGGAGCCCAATCTTCAAAGTTCTCAAAGATAAACAATTTCAACCAAGAATAACCTACCCAGCCAAGCTAAGCTTCATCAGTTAGGGAGAAGTAAAATCTTTCCCAGATATCTAATCCCTAAGAATTTATACTGCCTCCAGACCACCTATACAAGAAACACTTAAGAAAGTATTAAACACAGAAAAAAGAGAAAAGAATGACAATGTTCTTCACAAGAGTACAGGGAAAAGATGGAAAACCCACATGAATCAGTCCCCAAACCAAAGGAAAGACAACAAACAAATAGGAACAACAATAACTCTAGGAACCTCATGACAAGGATAAACCCCCACATTTCAATAATTAGACTGAATGTGAATGACTAAATATACCACTGAAAAGGCACAAAATGGTGAACTAGATAAGAAACCTTGACCCCATTATTTGCTGCATCCAGGAGACTCATCTCACTACAAGGGATGCACACAGACTCAAAGATAAAGGATGGAAAAGGAGTTTCTAGGCAAATGGATCACAAAAGAAAGCAGGAGTTGCAATCTTAATATCAGACAAAACAACGTTTAAGCTATCAAAAATTTTAAAAGATGCAAAAAGACACTAAATAAAGACAAAAGGTTTAATCCATCAACAAGAAATATCCATCCTAAACATATATGCACCCAACACAGGAGCATCAGCATTTATAAAACTATTAAATAAACTCAAAAAAGATATTGACTCTAATGTTATTATAGCAGGGGACTTAAATACCCCATTGACAGCCCTAGATAGATCATTGGTGCAAAAAAACAAAAAGGAGATTCAGAACCTAAACTTGACACTTGACCAAATGGACTTACTGGATACCTACAGATTATTCTATCCAACAACCACAGAGTATGTATTCCAGTCAGCACCACAAAGAACATACTCCAAGACTGATCACATTCTTGGCCATAAAGCAAGCATAAACAAATTCCATAAGGTTGAAATCTTGCCATGCACATTCCTAGACCACAGTGGAATAAAAATAAATATCAAAACCAACATTTCCCCAAAGCCCACAAAGACATGGACATTAAACAGCATGACAGTAAACAACAACTGGGTCAACACTGAAATCAAAGAAGAAATTGAAAGATTTCTGGAAACAAATGAAAATGGAGAAATCTTACCAAAACCTCTGGGATGCCATGAAATCAGTTTTAAGAGGGGAATTCATATCTCTATGAGCACACATCAAGAAAATGGAAAGATCACAAGTAGAAAGCCTAACAAATCACCTAAAGGAGCTAGAAAGAGAAGACCACCAAAATCCCAACTTTAGCAGAAGAATACAAATCACAAAAATAAAAGCCCAAATGCAGGACATAGAGGACAAAAATATCATAGAAAACATCAACAAAACAAAAAGTTGGCTCTTTGAAAAAATTAACAACATTGATGGGCCCCTAGCCAGAATGACCAAGAAAAAGAGAGGGAAAGCCCATATAAACACAATCAGAAATACAAAAGATCAAATCACAATTGACCCCAAAGAAATACAAAAGATTATCAGAGATTACTATGTACACCCAAATGGAATAAAAGTTGTAAACCTAGATAAAATGGAGGACTTTCTGACATCACACAACCTCCCCAGGTTAAAACAAGAAGACATTGACACACGAAATAGGCCCATAACAACCCAGGAAATTGACCCTGTAATATGAAAGCTACCTGCAAAAAAAAGCGCTGGACTGGTTGGCTTTCCAGCAGAATTCTACAAAATGTAAAAGAAGGAGCTGATACCAATCCTATTGAAAGTATTCCAGGCGATTGAGAAAGATGGAATTCTCTCCAAATCATTTTACGAAGCTAATATTACACTGATACCCAAACAGGGTAAATATCCAACAAAGAAAGAGAACTACAGGCCAATATCCCTTATGAACATACATGCAAAAATCCTCAACAAGATTCTAGCAAATTGGATCCAAAAACACATCTCAAATATCATCCACTATGATCAAGTAGGCTTTATCCCCAGGATGCAGGACTGATTCAACATTTGCAAGACCATAAATACCATTAAATACATCAACAGATGTAAAAGCAAGAACCACATGATTATCTCATTAGATGCAGAAAAAGCTTTTGATAAAATTCAGCATTCCTTCTTGATTAAAACCCTCAAACACTTGGGTATAGAAGGAACATACCTCAAGATAGTAAGTGCCATCTACGACAATCCCACAGGGAACATATTGCTAAATGAACAGAAACTAGAATCATTTCCCCTAAAAACTGGAGCAAGGCAAGGCTGCCCACTCTCACCTCTTGTTCAATATTGTGTTGGAAGTCCTGTCTCAGGCAATCAGACAAGAGAAGGAAATCAGGGATATCCAAATAGGAAAAGAGGAAGTCAGGTTATCCCTCTTTGCTACTGATATGATCCTATACCTTGAACATTCAAGAGAATCTGTCAAAAATCGGCTTGCTCTAATAAAGAATTTTGGGAAAGTCTCAGGGTACAAAATAAAAGTGCAAAAGACAGTTGCATTCCTTTACACCAACAACAAGCAGGCAGAGACCCAAATAAAAAACATAATCCCATTCACAATAGCCACCAAAAATGAAATACCTCAGCATCTTCCTAACCAGAGAAGTGAAAGACCTTTACAATGAAAATTACAAAACACTGTTTAAAGAAACCCAAGAAGGTTTAAACAAATCGAAACATATTCCATGCTCATGGATAGGAAGAATCAACATTGTTAAGATGTCTATCCTACCAAGGCAAGTTACAGATTCAACGTAATACCCATTAAGTTAGCAACATCATTCTTTTCAGACCTGGAAATGACAATACAGAAATTCATATGGAAACATAAATGACAATGTGTAGCCAAAACAATCCTTAACAAGAGAAACAAAGCAGGAGGTATCACACTTCCAGACTTCAAACTTTACTATAAGACTATAGTAATCAAAACAACCTGGTACTGGTACAAGAACAGGCACATAGACCAATGGAATAGGATAGAGATTCCAGAAGCAAAGCCTCAATTCCTCAACCAACTCATCTTTGACAAAGCTTCCAACAACAATCACTGGGGAGAGGAGAATCTATTCATTAAGTGGTGCTGGGAAAACTGGCTGACCACATGCAGAAGATTGAAAGAGGACTCCTACCTATCACTGTACACAAAAATTAATTCTGAATGGATCAAAGACCTGAATGTAAAACCCCAAACTACAAAAGTCTTAGAAAATGCAGGAGATTGTTTTATTTCTTTTGGTTTTGCGGTTGGTGTGTTTTTAATCTTTTGCCTTTACTCCTGTGAAGAACGTAGCTGTTCTTTTTTTCTTTTCTTCTGTGTTCAGTACTTTCTTAAGTGTTTCTTGTAGAGGTGGTCTGGTGGCAGCGTAGGTTCTTAGGGATTGGATATCTGGGAAAGATTTCAATTCTCCCTCACTGATGAAGCTTAACTTGGCTGGGTAGATTATTCTCAGTTGAAATTGTTTAGCTTTTAGAACTTTGAAGATAGGGCTCCAAGCTTCTCATAAAACACAGCACCACTTCTTGATAAAAACCCTAGAACATCTAGGCATACGTAGAACATACCTCAAAATAGTAAAAGCCATCTACGAGAAACCAACAGCCAGCATACACCTAAACAGACAAAAATTGGAACCATTTCCCTTGAAAAGTGTAATAAGACAAGGATGCACACTCTCACCGCTCCTGTTCAATTTAGTTTTGAAAGTCCTGGCTAGAGCATTCAGAGAAGAGAAGGCAATCAGGGGTATCCAAACAGGAA
Organism: Carlito syrichta; assembly: GCF_000164805.1. Taxonomy (NCBI): domain Eukaryota; kingdom Metazoa; phylum Chordata; class Mammalia; order Primates; family Tarsiidae; genus Carlito; species Carlito syrichta. Next base: position 179,423 of record NW_007259795.1, read on the forward strand.
AAGAGGAAGTCAAGCTATCTCTCTTTGCAGATGACATGATTGTGTACCTTGAAAACCCTAGAGAATCTGTCAAAAACCTCCTTGCACTGATAAAGGACTTTGGCAAAGTCTCAGGGTATAAAATAAATGTGGAAAAGACAATTGCATTTATTTATACCAATAATAAACAAACAGAAACCCAAATAAAAAGCACCATTTCATTCACAATAGCCACAAAAAAAAAAATGAAATACCTTGGCATCTTCCTAACCAGAGATGTGAAAGACCTTTACAATGAAAACCTGCTCAAAGAAATCAAAGGTGAAACAAACAAGTGGGAAAATATCCCATGCTCATGGATTGGAAAAATCAACATTGTTAAGATGTTCATCTTACCAAAGGCAATCTACAGATTCAATGCAATACCCATCAAATTGCCAGCAACATTCTTCTCAGACCAAGAAAAAACAATACAAGAATTCATATGGAAACACAAACGACCAGGAATAGCCAGAACAATCCTCAGAAAAAAAAAAAAAAAAAAAAAAAAAACACCACCTACCAGTGGGGAGAGGAGAACCTATTCAGTAAATCGTGCTGGGAAAACTGGCTGACCACATACATAAATTTCAAACAGGACCCCTATCTATCCCCATACACAAAAATTAACTCTAAATGGATCAGAGACCTAAATGTAAAAGCTCACACCATAAAGAACCTTAGAAAATGCAGAATACACCCTTATGGAAATTGGAACTGGCATCCAATTCCTGAACAAAACCTGAAACGCATGGGCCATAAGAGATAAGATAGACAAGTGGGACTTCACTAAACCGACAAGCTTCTGCAAAGCCAAAGAAAACCATCAAGAGAGCAGGGAGACAGCCCACAGAGTGGGAAAAAGTATTTGCCAACTCCATGTGTGACAAAGCACTAACATCTTGGATCTACAAGGAACTCAAATGTGCTGAAAAGAAAAAACCAAACAGCCCCATTACAAAGTGGGCAAAAGATATGAACAGACACTTCACAAAAGAAGATATACGAGCGGCCAACAGACACATGAAGAAATGTTCAACCTCACTAATCATCAAGGAGATGCAAATCAATACTACACTGAGATACCACCTAACTCCAGTCAAAATGGCAAGTATCAATCACTCAAAAAATAACTGATGTTGGAGAGGATGTGGTGAAAAGAGAACACTTCTACACTGTGGGCAGGAGTGTAAATTAGTCCAGCCTCTGTGGAAATCAGTGTGGCAATTCCTAAAAGCTCTAAAAATTGACCTTCTGTATGACCCTGCAATCCCCCTACTGGGAATATACCCTGAAGAACTCAAATCACTCTATCAAAAAGATACCTGAACACGAATATTTATCGCAGCATTGTTCACAATAGCAAGAACCTGGAACCAACCATGCTGTCCATCAAAAGAGGACTGGATCCAAAAAAATGTGGTACATGTACATGATGGAATACTATGCAGCCATAAAAAAGAACAAAATCATGAATTTTGCAGCAACCTGAATGGAACTAGAGTCTATAGTACTGAGTGATCTCTCACAGAAACAAAGATCTGAGTATCACGTGTTCTCACTCATATAGTGGACCTTGAACATCTATCATAACACTATAAGAAAAGGATTGACAGTAGTGGGAAACTATGGGGGGGCGGGGGGGAAGGGAGGTGGGATTAATGGTAGTCAATATCTGTCTGGGGTGGGGAGACATCCCTTATCAACAAGGGTGCCTGAACGATGCACATTTATATACCTAACCCTTAACTGTACCCCACAATTTTAAAATAAAAAATATGTTAAAGAAACAAAAAAATAATAAAATAATAGATTAATATGGCAAGAACTAAAATATTTACAATATTAAAACTTTCTATCCTGGAAAAAAAAGCAAACAAAAAACATATGCATTATCTTACATGCATCCTTTTTTTGTGGTGAGAGCAAATAAAATCTACTTGGCAAAAAAAAAAAAGAAAAAGAAAATGCAGGAGACACCCTTATGAAAATTGGGTCTGGGAACCAATCCTATTCAGAACCCTAAATGCCCATACCTTAAGAAATAAAATAAACCAGTGGGGCCTCATCAAATTAACGTGTTTCTGCAAAGCAAAGGAATCCATCAAGAGAGCAGGGAGCCAGCCCACACTTGGGAAAATATACTTGCCAACTGTTTTTCTGACAAAGGCCTAACATCTAGAATCTACAAGAAACTCAAATGCGCTGAAAGGAAAAAAACAAACAGCCCCTTTAAAATGTGGACAAAAGACATGAATAGACACTTCTCAAAAGAAGATATACAGGCAGCTAACAGACACATGAAAAGGTGCTCAGCCTCACTCATCAGAGAAATGCAAATCAAAACCACACTGAGATTTCACCTAACTCCTGTAAGAATGGCCACCATTAATAAAACAAACAACAACAGATGCCGGGGAGGATGTGGAGAAAAAAGAACGCTTCTACACTGTTGGTGGGAATGCAAACTGGTGCAGCCTCTTTGGAAGACAGTGTGTTGATTCCTGAAAGAACAAAAAATTGACCTTCCTTATGACCCAGCAATCCCTTATAGGGAATATACCAGGAGTTACTCAAATCATTCTACAGAAAAGATACCTGCACACGTATGTTTGCTTAGCTCTATTCCCAATAGCAAAAACATGGAACCAACTATGCTGCCCATTAAAGTTGGACTGGATTAAAAAATGTGGTATATATACACAATGGAATATTATGCCGCCATAAAGAAGGACAAATATACGGACTTTGCAGCAAGTTGGATGGATTTGGAGTCGATCATACTCAGTGATCAATCACAGAAACAAAGAACAGAGTAACATGTGTTCTCACTCATAAGTGGATCTTGAACAATTATAAAACTATGAGAAAGCGACTAGCAGTAATGGGAAACTGTCAGGGGAGGGGGAGTGGGCTTGGCAGTTGAGGGAAACTGCTAGGGGAGGGAGGGGCATACCTCATCAACAAGGGTACCTGCATAATCAACATTTGTATACCTAACCCTGATTTGTACCTCACATCTTTATAATAAAATAAATACATAAATAAATAAAATATGACTCTTCTTCATTGCTAATTTGCTATAACCTTTCTGATCACTGGTTTCCTTACTGATAAAATAAAGATAATAATTTCTTCTTTCCATTGTTATTTTGAAGTTTAAAAACATGGAGTATAAAACATTTTACATATGGCAAATACTCAGTACTTGTTGGGCCCCTTGATTCTGCCTAATTGTTCCTTCAACATTACATACTTAAGCACACACATATGTACATATAAATACAAATACACATAGTTGTGTGCCACATAGAAACACTTTGGTCAATGAGAGACTGCATATATGATGGTGATCATCCAGTAAGCTAAGGTTAATTTATTATTGAAGAAAGGATTTTTAAATAAATTTAATGTGACCAAAGTGTACTGTGTTTATAAAGTCTACAGTAATGTACAGTAACATCCTAGGTTTTCACTCACCACTCCCTTACTGACTCACAAAAGTTACATATTAAATGTGAATCTGTTATGTAATGAAGGGAATAGAATATTCAGTGGATTTGACTCAGTTCATGCCATGCTTCAATGGAGAGTCACCCCATATATTTGCTCAGTGTTGAAGAATTAGTTGGTTTAGTTAAGGCATAAATGAATGAAGACATGGAGCTAAGATGTAAGGGAAGGTAGGGATGTCTGGTAAATGGAATTGAAATAGTTGAAAAACTTAACACTTGCAAAAAAAATACATAATTTAATTTGCTACATAGAAAAGTGAATGAGCTACATTTTTTTTTTTTTTTTTTGAGTTGGAGTCTCACTCTGTCGCCCAGACTGGAGTGCAGTGGCCGCTCCCGGCCACCGCAGCCTCGACCTGCTGGGCTCCGGCGATCCTTCCACCTCAGCCTTTCGAGTAGAATTACAGGCACGCGCTACCACACTCGGCTGACTTTTTGATTTATTGTAGAGATGAGGTCTCGCTTCCCAGGCGGGTCCCGAACCCACGGGCTCAGGCAATCCATTCACCTCAGCCTCACAAAGGCGCAGGATTACAGGCTGAACCACCGAGCCCGGCTATGAGCTACTCTTTTTATCTAATGGCTTTAAGAAGTCACAATCAATTAAACTCCAATTTCTTTTTGTACGTAGTGCATCCATATCTAAAGCCCCAGGAAGTACAAAAGTTAATGGCATTACGTGGGAAAAATATTTTTTTTCCCCCATCACCATCATTTGGCTGATCAGGCTTTAGTTTAAATATATCCAACATAAAAAGAGGGATTTGTTAACATCTGACAATTGGTTGGCATACGTACAACAAAAGTTATCCTGATGTTATCAGAGAGCTGTTTCATAATTCTAAGATTTTTTTTATTCTAGTATTTCACAAATATTAGAGATGACACTCATTAGATACAAACTAGATTAAACATGAACATTCTTCTTTTAATACAATTTTAATTCTATAAATGTCAAAAGGATTAACTGGATGTGTGAATAAGTCACAAGCACATGTTCATTCAGACAAACTTTGCATAGATTTTTGTAGAAACTGAAATTAGATGTGCCTTTAGATATGAACTGGATATTTAATTCATGGACATTCTCATTACCTCTAGATCAAATCAGTCAAAATATTACAGAAATTTTCCAGTTATACGCCCATCCTTGAAGAATAAAGTTTTAATATTTCATACAGTAACTTTCTAATAATTGTTTTTTCCAATTGATTCCACTGAAAAGAGAGCTCATTACAATATAAATTCCACTATTCATATGATTTGAGTATATACTTTTTATTACAGATTGCACATTTTTAACAAATAAGATTGTTTTTAATTATAGAACTCTTTCATATCCAGTTGTGTTCCCTTTTTAAAAAATTTTAGATTCAAGTCGTACATATGCGTGTTTGCTCCATGGACATACTTTGTAATGGTAGGGATTGGGTCTCAGGCGTCCCATTCCCCAGATAGTAAACATTGTACCCCTTTAGGTAGTTTCTAAACCCTAACTGTCTTCCTCACTGCACTCTTTATTGGTGACTCTAGTGTCTATTATTTCCACTTTTGTGACCATTTAGCTCCAAAATATGAATGAGAATATGTAGTGTTTGGTTTTCTGTTTCTGAGTCAGTTGACTTGGGGTCATGATTTCCAGCATACTGGAAAACCTGGCAAGAGCAATCCAGTAAGATAAATAAAGGTATCTAAATTGACATGAAGAAAGTCAAACAATCCCTGTCATGAGTGACATGCTTGTATACCTAGAAGACCTCCAAGAAGCATCTGGACCTGATAAGTGACTTCAGTGAAGTCTCAGAATGCAAAATCAATGAACAAAAATCAGTAGCATTCTTATATACCAACAGTGCTCAAACCAAGAGCCAAATCAATAGTTCTATATTATTCCCACTAGCCACAGAAATAAATAAATAAATAAAATACCTGGGAATACACCTAACTAAAGAAGCAAAAGATCTCTACGAGAAGAACTACAAAACACCAATGAAAGAAATCACAAATGATACAAACTAATGGGAAAAAAGCATTCAATATTCATGGATAAATCACTCTATGAAAAAGATACCTGCATGCATATGTTTGTCACAGCATTGTTCACAATAGCAAGAACATAGAACCAACCATGCTGCTCATCAAAAGAAGACTGGATAAAAAAAAATGTAGTACATACACACAATGAAATATTACGCCGCCATAAAGAAGAACAAAATCATGAACTTCACAGCAACTGGATGGAATTAGAGTTTATAATACTGAGTGATCCCTCACAGAAACAAAGAGCTGAGTATCACATGTTCTCACTCATAAGTGGACCTTGTACAACTACCGTAATGCTATAAGAAAAGGATTGACAGTAACAGGAAACTGGGGCGGGGGGGGGTGCAGGGAGGTGGGGCTGACAATAGTCGATATCTGCCTGGGGAAGGGAGGACACACCTCATCAACAAGGGTACCTACACAATGAATATTAGTATACCCAATCCTGAATTGTACCCGGCAATCTTAAAATAAAAAAGAAAAAGAAAAAAAGAAAGAATCAATATTATTCAAATGATCATACAGCCCAAAGCAATCTACAGATTCAATGCAATGCCAATCAGATACCAACTTTGTTCTCCACAGAACTAGAAAAATCAATCCTAAAGCATATAAGGAATCAAAAAAGAGCCCTTATAGCCAAAGCAATTCTAAGCTGAAAGAACAATTTTGGAGACATCATACGATCTGACTTCAAATTGTACTATAAGTCTATAGTAACTAAAATAGTTGTAATAATAAAATCAAACTTAAAATTAATGTCATTTGTTTTTTTCTTCCATGACATTAGTGAGTCTGTTGAAATAGGTTATGCAGTTTATCTGTAAGTCTGTATGTGATAGCTCTTTTAACGGATATCAAAATATTTCTTACATTCTTCAATGTTATACACACTTTCTCTTTACTCATAAATAATGAATCTAAATATTTTTATTTTCTAGAAAACAAACTATATTACAGTTTTAAAATACAAACTGTATTATAATATTTGTATTACAATTGTATTACAGACTTAAAATACAAAAATTATTATACTTTTGTGTTTGTGAGTGCTGGTTTGTGTCCTATGTGCTTAGTGCAATGCTGAATTTAAAAAATTCATTCTTTTTGATAACTATAATTTACATAAATAAATTCCATATATTAGTATTTCTAACCATTTTTACAATGAAAGCAATTTAAAATTGAACAAAGTAGTCTCCACATCTATTACATTGCTTGTAGTGTTATTAATGTTACAACCCATTTCCTCAGAAATCTGATTTTTGAACTCTGAAATGAGGTCCCCAAAAATAAGAATTAAGAGAACAATGTTCCCAAGCTTGCAAAATATTTGTATAATATTTCAAAAATAAATTATATTCACCTTATATGGCGATAAAAATTGTTGATTACAAGCTGGCTTCAATCTCTGATTTTCTGAAATTCAAACTCTAAGAAAAAGTTGTTAAAATTAGTTTTCTACTATCCCTAATTAAGATTCTGTTTTGCAAATTTTAACTTTTCAAACATTTCAATTCTATTGACCATGTGCCCCCATCTTCCCCTGCATCTTCTTGGTCAACTATGGCAACGTAATTATATATAATACATGTACATATGGCATGCAACTTACAATGATTCTACTTAATGATTTTTTAACTTTACAATGACATGAAGGCAATACACATTAGGGAGAAAGTGTCTTTCAAGTACCTGTACAAGCATTCTGTTTTTTGCTTTCAGTATAGTATTCAATATATCACATAAAATATTCAATACTTTATCATAAAATAGACTTTGTGTTAGATGGTTGCCCAACTATAGGCTAATATTAAGCATTCTAAGCATGTTCAAGGTAGGCTAAGGTAACCTAATTTATGCCTGGGAAGATTAAGTATATGAAATGCATTTTCAACTTATGATATTGTCAATTTATAATGGGTTTGTCTAGGCATAAACACACGATAAGATGAAAAGTGTCTTACCTTTATATATTGATTTAAAAAATTCTACAAGAAGTGATTATTAAAACTCTCTATTTGGATTTAGAAACTCAAACTATTTATTTGACAGAGAAAAAGGGCCTACTTTTTAGTTATACATAAAGTTAATTATAGCTCAATTGTTTATCACCTTGAAAATTCAATTTAATTCTTATTTTATTTTCTCTTAGTTGCCAAGTAGCCATTTACAAACAAAAGAACACACACAAGGTCGGGCGCAGTGGCTCACACCTGTAATCTCAGCACTTGGGGAGGCAGAGGCGAGCGGGTTGTCTGAGCTCAGGGTTTCAAGACCAGCCTGAGCAACATGGCAAGACCTCATCTCTATAATAAATCAAAAAATTAGCAGGGCGTAGTGACACATGCCTGTGATTCCAGCTACTTGGGAGACTGAGATGGAGGGATTGCCTGAGCCCCAGCAGGTCAAGGCTGCAGTGACCACGAGCAGTGTGTCATTGCACTCCATCCTGGGTGACAGAGTAAGACTGAATAAAAAAACCCCAAAAAGCAAAAAAAAAAAAAAAAAGTACACAAAAATACTTTCAAGTTGAATACATAAACTAGAAAAAAAGGAATTACTACATTTTATCTATTCACTATGTTTTCATTGCTATAATGTTGGTATATTCATTAAACTAAACATGCTGAGATAAAAAATACTTTCTATGCACATTTTAAACCACATCGAAGGCTTACTAAATTATTTATTATATTACTGTCATGCTCATATATTATTCTACAGATTTCAAACAGCTGTGTTGGTTACCCAGAAAAATTTCAAATTTTACCCATCAAAATACTTAAATATGTAATATTTGGTAAAAAAAAAAAAATTTAGGTATATTCAAATATATTCTCAAAACCATTATAACAGTTTACATTTCAGAGTCCAGTTATCCTTCGTATGTTGGCTAAGCTTTCCAGGGTACACAGATTTTATGATACCTCCATGAATGTCATGAAGGAGTTAAAAGCATGTTGGCAAGTCATGCTCAACTTATCAACTACTTTCCTCTGAAGGTGGTACATATTATTTCTACTCAATATTTATTAACCAAAGCCATGTGTCCTCTCCCACCTTGGGGTAGGAGTATGAGGTTCTGGCAGGACTATACTCTCCTTCAGTATGTCTGTAAGAAGAACTGGAAATGTTGGTGAGCTGCACTAATGCCCCCCACTATAGCTGCGATTAATTTGAATGACTAAAAAAACTTTCAGTCATTCTTATAAAATAAGAAATATACAGACTTAGATTATCCATGAACGTGAGAGAAAAGTGAAATACAGATAATGTTCTTCTGGTCTAACAAAGAAAATGTATTTTTAGCTTTTAGATGGTTATGTCAATTTAAACCGAATTATCAAGGCTGCTGTTAAATAAGATAACCAATCAGATTCCCAGGCTTTTTAAAGGTTAAAATGTACTTTTACAAGATATAGCCACTATTTTCTGTTTGGAGTTCTTAAATATGTTTATCAGGTGTAATGAAAACTTTAAGCAAGGAAAGCTTTAAGATGCAGAAGAGTATCTCTTGTTGTGAAACTGTAGAAGAAACTATTTTCTCTGTATTTTATGGAGGTTTCTTTTATGGAAAAACTAAACAGTCTTTTGTTTTTAAATCCAAGTAGTGAATTTTAAAAGATAGAAGGCCAGTGAGAGAAGTACTATTGTCTACAATAGAAAAAACCAGAATGGGATTATTTAAAAATAGAATATAGGGAATATCATTTTCTGCATCTACACTAATGATATGGTATATGTTAAGCATTCCAGTGGTCCTATTTTCCCCTGGATCATCTTTTTCATTTGATGTAATAATGTCTAATTTCAGAGACACTTTTTTTGTGTAGTTTTTTGGTACTGTACATGGAAAGTCTATATATATTGTATGCCAGTCAACTGGAAGGAGTAACATATTAAAATTTTAATACCCATAAATGCAAAAATAACAAATTTACTAATCAGATTACCTGGTCATCATTTACTAAGAAAAGAAACATCCAAGTGGGAAGATAAATATCATAAAGGAGGCGAAAAAATGGCAGTACAAGTTTGGTACTTGTTTCATAATATGTCAGAGAAAAGACATGTATAGGGAGGAGGCTGTAATGAATTGGTTGTAATGAATATGGCAGCAAAAAATGATTATACGTGAGAACAAATGATAATGGTGATGAATGGTAGATGGATTATCATAGACATAAGACACAGACTTCAACACTTTACTTAAAATTGACTCTTGTTATGTTATTCAGATTATCATATTTTCTTCTATCAAATATTAGTACTCTGAAATTTACAAGTATGTTCTTAAATATGATAATACCAAGGTAAGTAGCATTAGCTTGTAACAATTTGAGGTTTGGCATGTATAAACTTTTTGCCATCATCTATTTATTCTGATAACATCACTTTGCTAGAATTAGACAAGAGCTATAGAAAGGATGTTTTGTTGCTTATTTACTCTTTTTGCTTGATTATTTTAAAGGATCATATTTATTTATAGAGAAGTCACTTGTTATGCTAGACTTTTCAAGTATACCTCACTGAAATGAACTTGGCCCAGAAAGAAAATTGTTTTTCTCTGATCTCATAAACTGACTTTCATTGTTTGGGGGGGTTTTTTTGTTCTCATTCTGTCATCCAGACTGGAGTACAGTTGCATGATCACAGCTCACCACAGTCTGAACCTCTGGGCTCAGGTGATCCTTCCATGCTTCAGCCTCCTGAGCAGCTGGAACTATAAGCACTCGCCAGCATGCCCAGCTAACTTTTTTTTTTTTCCAGAGTCAAGGCCTTGCTATGCTGCCTAGGCTGGTCTCAAACTCCTGGGCTCAAGTCATCCTCTTGCCTCAGTCTCTAAAAGTGCTGTGATTTTGGTACTTTAATGGCAAATTTCAATGGAAAACTACTATGATTTCTTGTAGTCTTTAGAGAGTCAAAACAATATCATCCGGTTCAGTTAGTCTGACACAACACCTAGCACACTATTAGATCTATACACAGACCCACAGATAGCCAGGTATTACCATCTGCAGTTTCTTATGAAGATGTAAATCTATGCTCGTTCTGCTTGACAATACTAAAAAACCATATACACATATACTTGTTTTGTTTTTATTCCAAGTTAGGTTGTAAGTCATGGGAAAATTCAAATTCTTAAATTTTTGTTATCTTTCAGGGAAGAAAGGGCTACTTGCCCTCTGTTAGAAAAATGACTACTTAAGCAATGGATAAAACATTCTTAAGTGAATTTTAGCACACACTGCTAAAAGCAAAGTCATCCTGCACTTTTTGTTGCTAATTTTCAGAACAAATATGTGTGTGCTAAGTGTCTAACACTCTACATTCTAAGCTGTAAAGGATGTGACGTGCTAATATCTGTGAATGAGAAGGTATGTTCATCTGAAAGGCCATATGTGCGTGCTAGTAGAAATTGAAAGTTTGTTGTTTGTCCTTACTTTTAATGTACTAACATTCAGACTGTATATATTTTTTAAAAGTTATGCTGATGCCATGATCTACAGTGCCAGAAAGTCCAGCTTATTAGCCTCAGGCTCATCCATTCTTGCTGAATGTGCTTCTCACACAGCCGGCCACTTTGTAAATGGGCTCTATTTGACAAAGTACAGACATGAGAGGTATAGATTGCTATTTGTTGCATATGCTTAAACATTGCTGAACGTGGACATTTTATGAAAAGCATTTACAATACTATCTTGAAATATTTTTAAAAAATCATATATTAGAAAGTCATACAGAAGAATTGTTTCAAATTTATTAATTGATTCATTTTCCTCAAGCACACTTATGTTCGCTGTCTGAACAGAAAGAGAAAAAAGATATCTCTTTGACACCAGTTTCCGTCTGATTCCCTAGAGCTAACTTTGCAAACAACTACTGGCTCTGACCTTTTGCTACATGCATTTACAAAAGTAGCAGTTTTTGAACATACATTGTGTGTAAGGCTCTATGTTATGCGCTGGGGATACAGCAGCAAATGAGGCAGATATAGTCAGGGAATCAAATGTTACTACAATCTAGCAAGTCTACAAGATACTTTATAACTTGCAAAACACATCCGCCCACCCATACCTCTCCCTTGTACTCACAGAAATATGGTTGGCTAAAAACCACAGAACAGCAAAGTGTCAGTTCAATTCTGATTCCAAGTTCATTCCCACAAGCAAATAATTTCTTGGCTGTTTGAAACACAAGAAATAACTCTAGAAGTAAAAAAACAAACAAACAAAAAAAAAATTGTGTGATGGGGAAGTGTACTTATAGAAGTTCTCAGCCTAGAATAATACAATTTGCACAGTCCAGGGAAAAATAAATAGAAAATGCTGTTGGATATGTTCAAGTAGAATGGTAAAATAAAAACTAGAGCAGAAGAAAAAAAAATCTTACTAGCCAATATTAAGTGTTTTGGCAATACATTAGTGAAAGGTATAAATAGTTGACAACAGAAGAACTGAAATTCAGATGGCAGTTAAGATCACTCTATTCTTTGATATTGATACATAATTTATTTAACCCTAATTCCCTTAATTTTATAGGCATGCACTTACCTGCCCAGACTTACGCAAATATCCTGGAGCATTTATTCTCATGGTAAATTTCTGTTCCCAGTACTTTCCACCAGCAAACTTTAGATCTGATATTTTATTGCTATTGACTTTCTTTGCTACATTATGTGCAGATATGCAACTCAATTTGCATTTCTTAATTACTGAAAAAAGCATTTGCTTGCATCATCTGTGTATGCAGTACATTTTACAGAAAGTTTGGAGTTATGAAGAAGATTTCTATTTAATGTCTTAAACTTAGATGTTAATTTCTGCTTGAAAAGGTCTTTTAAACCTCTTCCACAGGTATTTTTCCTACTGGAAACTTTTCTCATGATATAGACTCTTAAAAGATTGGTGAGTGTCCTCAAAGGAAAACTACTCATTGCATAAGCACACATTTCTTGATTTTCTGATAATATATGGAAGCTTTGCCTTTCCTAGTTTTGGAGCTCCTTTACAACTCTGTTATTTGCAGAAAATTGATAGCATTACAAATGCTTGTTGTTCATAGACATATAAATGAATTTTGTCCAGTAGAAATGCAATTGATCTCTTCCTCAAAAAACCACTTATACTTTTTGTCACAAAAGTATTTCAACACCATTTAATATTATGTGAGTATGGCTCTTTGCATTTTATTTGAACTAATTGCAGCATATCAGTTATTTTTTGCCATATCAATTAATGAATTAAATAATATGTTTAGTATGTATTCAATTTATATTTCTGTGAGAAATTATTATAAACTTCTTTGCAACTGAACCTCTAATAGGCTCCACAACAATCTGCTAAATTCTTTCTTTCCTTCAAGGTAACTCATCTCTCCCTGCTCCTCCATTTTTTAGGAATCTTTTGTGCTTATTATCACAGACTCAATTACCCTTAGTTCACCTCGTATATGCAAGTAATCATTATTGTGCATCTTTGAACAAAGATCCTTAATATCACGATTTTAACTTTTAGCATCTGAAATAAATTTGAAGAAATTTTAATTCCCATATTTAAACAAATCTATATAGTTTTTCTTTTCCTCATTGGTCTCTGTCATTTGAAAAGGTCAGTATATATTTTTATACCTTATTGATACAGATTATGCTATGGCTATTAGGAATCAGAAGCATCAGTCACAAATTTTTATTTTTTTAACCCTGCTACATACCTACAATATATATTGAACTTTAAGCTGTTACTTATTTATATATGATTGATTCCATAAAGTACAATGAATACTTCTTAAATAATGTATTTCCAAATTAAATAATGTAATTTTCAAAATTAAAAAAATCTCTAATTCTTAAAAAAATTGCCTTTAGCAATGGAAGCCCACAAATATAAGCCAACAATCAAAATAAAATAACACACACTTCTCCACCTTTTTTCTTTCTTTCTTTTTTTTTTTTTTTGCAGAAGACTTCTTTAGGATGACTCATGTCCATTCTTATTCCAAGCATTAATGAACCTGACTACAAAGTTAAGGTCAGCATCATTTTGTAAGATTATAAAAAGTTATGGATTAATCATAACTTTATGGTTTGGAACATTATTAATCTATTATTAGAAGCTAAAACTTTACATTTAAAGACTGCGCATATTCCTAGGAAGGAACAATATAGAGGATGGCTAAAATCTTATGTGAGTTGAAGACTCCTCATTTTATGCAACTGTTATCATGAGTGTACCTAAACCCACATCAATCTTGCCCCTGGCCATAAATACTCTGATTATATAAGGGCAATGGAAAATGTACTGGAAAAATGAAAAATGCTAAAATGTATTTAACTTTTACAGATATCTCCTTCTTTTAAGTAATTTGCTATTAAATAAAACTTGAAATAATATAAACATATGAACATGAAGATAGCATTAAAAATAATAGTTTAAGACAAAGGGGTGTATTTCTTCCTGGACCATCAGATACATGAAAACGAAAAATATAAACTCTGTTGGCTTAAGAAAAACTGCAAACAAACAAACAAGCAAAAATCCCAAAAAACTATCTAGTGGTCAAGCAACATGGTGTAATGCCTTAAATCATGAATTAGCATATGAAGTGCTCCTTTGAAAATTAGTTATTGCTTTAAAATCTAAGAAAAAATATATTATTTGTTATAAACCCTAAGATTATGTTTATCTTTTAAACATTCACAAAGAAAATAGTTGTAGTGTTAATGAAAATGAGAAACTGGGATTGAAATGTTATATTATTATAGTGAAACACAAACTGTATAAATTATACTGATTCAAGTTTTGATGAATGCAAAAATATGTAATGGGGCCATTATTATTTATAAAATACAATACCAACTGAAACATTTAGTTTAAAATCGTCACAGCATACAGTGAACTGGGAATTAGCTGCCAATTTCTTTCATCAGTATAAATAGCACAAACAAATAATATGAGATCCAAGTGTAAAAAATGAACACCACATGGACTAGGTCTGTATATGTGCAGACTGTGACACAGCTGATTCAATAATTCCATCTTCAAATCTGCTCTGTTGGTCACAGCTGGACTAATCATGCAATAAGCTGCACAGATCATAAAGATAGCCAAAATAATCATGTGGGTCAGGAGGGTGGCCCATCAGTCTGCTTATGTGAATATGGTCAGAATGAAAAGAAGTTGGCCACAATGAAAGAAATTACCTAGAAATGTAGATCAAAGAGATAATCAGCATGGATAATTCAGCCCTGAATACAAATGCAAAATATAAACTGAGACTTTTCATAGAACTTTCAATTAACCCTGTTCTGTCAGTGTATAATGATCTTCCATAAGGTTTTCCTACACTGAGATAACTTGGAGGTTTCCAGAAAAATTGACTGTCGAAATGCATAACAAGTATTGGATAAGGATTGATCATTTTATTTTTATTTTAAATCATTAGAATGCACACAGAAAAATATAGACACACATGCACACTGTAAGATTTCTAGTCTTTGGTGCTGCCTTAGAGAAGAAAACAAAGCCCAGAACCAGAAACAATCCTAATGATACTATTTATAGCTGCAAAATATTCATATGAATATAAATTTCTAAATTTAATTTCAAAAAGATCATTTCTTCTGTGTGTGTGTGTCTGTGTGAAAATCAGCACTTTTAAAATGGGTAAAATTTATATACAATAAAATACACAGATCTTAACTGTACAAGTGGACGAGCTTTGACAATAGCATATGTGAGTATAGATAGTTTACACAACTATCAAGTTATTGACAATATTGAATTTTACGAAGACCTTGTGATCCAGTAAACAGTTACAATTAAATCTCTCCAACAATATGAGTTCCTGGAAACCGCTTACTGCAGAAAAGATACCCTTCCTCATATGACTTAAATAAGACTCATACATGCTCCCTCTTTACTTACAACAGGGCCAGACACAGACCCTCCACATTTCCATTCATTGTCTCATAAGTGATTACCTAGAAGGATTTGTCCCCACTAAACCATTGGGAAAAACGATTGTTAATCAAACTTAGGTTTAGTTTTTCTCCTTTTGTAGTTCCCTGAACTTTGAACCACGTTGACCAGCATTTTGCCTCTGCTTGACAGACCTTCTGAAAATAGACTGACTACAGGGTAAAGCATTCTCTTGTCTACTATCCTAGCCACAATATCCTCTCTCATCTTCCTTTCCCCTACCTGGTTCTTTCTAGCCTTTGCTTTTTTGTTTGTTTGTTTGTTTGTTTTACTCTTCCCTATAAAAGAAAAGCCTTTTTTCTTACCAACTTCTGACATATTTACAGATATCATGGCCCAGTGTTCTCCCTGTGGGAATAGCCTCCCTCCCTTTATTGCAATAATCCCTTTAAATGAAATATCTGCTACTTAAATCTGTATTTGTTTTTATTTGACAATATAGAGCATTTTATTTACCTGTTTATCCCAGAAAGATCATTGATTTCCTTCCCAGTATATATCCCTGCCCCATTCATTAAAGTAAATGTTGCTCTAACATTTTCCTTATCATAGGTGTTACAACACTTGTGGAACTTATGTAAATTAAATAATAAAGTAAATACTTTTGTGCCTGTCTTCTTTTGTTCAGTATAATGCAGGGTTTCTCAAAGCAATACTACTGATATTTGGAGACAGATAATTATTTGCTGCAGAGATAGTTCTGTGCACTGTAGGATGTTTTGCAACGTCTCTGGTCTTTATCTAGTAGAAGCCAATAGCATGCCCCTGTGTTCTCACATTTTAACAACCAATAATGTCTCAGAATATTGCCAATGTCCCTGAAGTGAACAGAGCAAAAAGCCTCAAATTGAAAGCCATGAACATAATGGATTGAAGTTTGCTTATGATGTTGTGTCTATCAATAGGTCATTCTTTTAAAAAAAAAATTTAAAGCTGAGTAGTGTTTCATTTAATAGATAAATCATATTCTTAAAAATCTATCCTTCTTTTGGTAGACATTTGAATTATTTTCAGATTTTGGCCATTTTGAATAAAGCTGCTATGATCTTATTTCTCAAAGGCTTTTCTGTACATATTTTTTACCCTTGATGTATAAATACCAAGAAGTATATCATAGACAATGTGCATGGTCAGCTTTATGAGAAACTGTCAGACCATTTTCCAAAAGTTTGTGCCACTTTACACTAACCCATCAAGATATGAAACATTTAGTTGCTCACATCCTCACCAACATTTGGAGTGCTCAGTTTTCTTAATAATAGTCATTTTACATCATGTATAATGGTGTATTTGTATTTACATGGAGACTAATGATGTTGAGTCCATTTTCTTATTTCTTGTGACCATCCATGTATCCTCCATTTTTAAGCTCATGGTCAAGTTTTTTGAAATTTTAATCTTTCATAATTGGGCTTACTATCTTGATATTATTGAGTTTTAGAAGTCTTGTATATATTCTGTCAAATGAATACAGTTGATACTTGAACAACACAGGAGTGCTGATTCTCCACACAATCAAAAATTGAAGTATAACGTTTGGTTTCCCAAAAACTTAACTACTAACAGCCTGTTGAGTGGAAGCCTTATTGATAACCAAAACAGTCAATTAACACATATTTTGTATGTTATGTGTATTATATACTGTATTCTTACAAAAAAGAAAGCTAGAAAAAGGAAACGTTATTAAGAAAATACTAAGGTAAAAAAATATATATTTACTGTACATTAAATGAAAGTAGATCATCATGAAGATCTTCATTCCAGTTGTCTTTGGGTTAAATAAGCTGAGGAGGAGAGGAAAGTTTGTCTTTCTATCTCAGGGCTAGCAGAGGTGGAAGAAAATCCACATGGAAGTAGACTCAGGTAGTTCAAATCTATGTTTTTTAAGGGTCAACTGGATTTTGCAAATATTCTCACAATCGACAGCATGTATGATATTTGTGTATTTTTAAAATATTTACTTGTTTATATTTTATTTATTATAAAGGTGTGGGGCACAATTCAGGGTTAGGCATACAAACGTTGATTATGCAGGTACCCTTGTTGATGAGGTATGCCCTCCCTCCCCTAGCAGTTTCCCTCAAATGCCAATCCCACCCCCCTCCCCTGACAGTTTCTCACTACTGCCAGATCCTTTCTTATAGTATTATAATTGTTCAAGCTCCACTTATGAGTGAGATCATATGGTACACTGTTCTTGGATGGATTTAGAGTCGATCATACTCAGTGATCTATCACAGAAGCAAAAAATATTTTATTAAACAAAAGTTTATCTTTTTAGTGAATTACCTTTTATTAATTTTTATGATTAGTGTTTTCTGAATGCTTTGCCTCTTCTAAAGTTCTAAGAATATTCTCCTCTGTTTTAGACATTTCATATTATTAGTTCTATATATCAAATTAATTTTTGTGTATGGTATGAGGTTCAGATTTTCCATATGCATAACCACTTGTTCCATAGCCATTTGCTGAAAAAAATTCTTTTTCCATTCAAAGATTTTGCTGCCTTTAAAAAAATTTATGGTCGCAGAAACAAAGAAATGAATACTGCATGTTCTCACACATAAGTGGAACATGAACATTAATCACATTAGCATGAAGGAGGGATCAGCAGTAGGGTACTGCTAGGGGAGGGGAGGCATATTCCAACACCTAAACCAGAAGGAGTGAGGGCCAGTTGGAGGCTCAAACTTCACGAGCATGCAACCTACTTGTGCAGTTAATCCTTACTTGTACTCCACATCTCTATAATACAATAAATTTTTTTTAAATTGTTCTTATAAGTATGAATCTTTTTCTGAACACTATTTTGATTTATGGTCTGTCTTTATGAAATTCTATATTTTCCTAATTTCAGAAATTCTATAGCAATACTGAAGTAAATCATGCTTAAGTCCTCTACTTCTTTTCTTTTTCATGATTGTCTTTGCTATTTGAAAATTTTTGACCTTCTATATAAATTGTAGCCTAAGTTAACCAATTTTTTTGCCGTGAAACTATTTTGTATGATACTATAATAGTGGATACATGTCATTTTACATTTGTCAAAACTCATAGAATGTACAATGCCAAGAAAAAAGCTATAATGTAAACTGGGGTCATTAAGTGGAAATGATGTTTCAGTACAGGTTTATTGATTCCAAAAGAAGTACCATTTTGGAGTGGGATATTGATAGTGGGAGAGGTTGTACACATGAGGGAACAGGCAACATATGGAAAATCTGTGTACTTTCTGCTCAATTTTGCTGTGAACTTAAAACTGCTCTAAACATTTTTTATATTTTTAAAGTTGTTATAAAATTATTTTTCTATTACTTTGTGTATAACTGTTATCATTAGTCTACTCTTGAAGTATTATTATAACATGGGTCCATAATGCTTAGAACTTAGTAAGATAATTGCCATGTTTGTGTGTTTGTGTATAGGTATTGAGGAATAACTATAATCACTGATAGGCTCATGCTAAGGTTGTGTTTCTATGTTTTTTGTTTTACTTTTTTAAATTTTATTTTTTCAGTCAAGCTCTCACTCTATGGCCCAGGCAGGAATGCACTGGCATGATACTGGTTCACCACAGCCTCGACTTCCTGGGCTCAGGCAATCCTTCTGTATCTGCCACCTAAATAGCTGGGACTACAAGTGTGCACCACCATGACAGCTGATTTTTATTAATTTAATTTTTTTATGTTTTGTAGACATGGGATCTTTTTTTGTTATCCAGGCTGGTCTTGAACTTCTGGGCTCAAGCAATTCTACCACTTTGGCCTACAAAAATGTTGGGAATATAGGCCTGAGAAACTCCACCTGGGTTTGTTTTGCTTTTAAAATTGAGGCTTTTTTGTTTGTTTGTTTTAAGCATTTTAATCTTCTTTGATAGTTAGAAATTTAGCCTCACCCAAATAGAGACTTACTCATTGTCCCTGGATCTTGGAATGTAACCCCTTAACCTTTGAACTTTCTCAAGTAATAGGAGTGTCTTTTTTTATTCATGTGAGGCCGTTAGCATCACACCTTAGGAAAAGAAAAACTATGCTCAACTTTTGATTGCAATTGCATTGACTCAGTCAATAAATTTGATGAAAATTTATTTCTGAATAGTTTGAGTCTTTCAATCTATGAATTAATCCTCAAATGTCTTAATAATTGTTGATTCTATTGTGAAGGGTATGTTATTTTTTCAATTTCTTGTTGATACAATGTATGAACGCTCTTGATGTTTTAGATATTTACTGTGGATTCTTCAACTTTGCTAATTTATTTATTAGATTTAGTAGTCATTAGGTACTTTATTTAGAAGTTTCTGTGCATAAAATCATACTATCTGCATTAAAAAGTTTTATCTCTTCATTTTTCATCTAATTACCTTCTATATTATTTTCTTGTCTTGTTGCTCTGGCTAGGATTTCCATTAAAAGTTTGAATAGAAATTGTGGTAATGGGCATTATATGTTTGGACATTGCTAGATTTCATTTGTCAGTATTTTATCAGTGATTTTGTATCTGTTTTCATAAGAAATATTGATAGGTTTCTTTTTTATCTACTACTTTTCTGGTTTGGGGATCAGAGTCATGATGGCTTCAAAACGTGGCTTCTGAAGTATTTCCTTCTCTATTTTTAAAAAAGATTTTGAAGCCAGGCAAGATGGCTTATACTTACAGTCCCAGAATTTTGAAAGGCGAAGGCAACACGATTGCTTTAGCCCAGGAGTTTAAGACCAGGGTAACATAAGTTAAAAAAAGAAAATTAGTTGGGCATTGAGGTGCAGGTCTGTAGTCCCAGCTACTAAAGAAGTTGAAGTGGAAGGATTGCCAGAATCCAGAAGATCGTGGTTGCACTGAGCTATGATCATGCCATTGTCCTCCAGCCTGGGTGACAGAGTGAGACCCCCTGATTCTAAAGTAAAATAAAATAAAACAAAATAAGAGTTAGAGTAAGATTGGTATTACTTTTTTCTTGATATGTTAGAACTCACTGGGAAATCTAAATGGAGTTTAAATTGAGAAAGATTTTTAAATGCATGCTCTATCTCTTCAAGAGATATGGGGTTATTCAGAACTTAGATGTCTTCTTATGTCAATTTTGGTAATTTACAATTTTCGAAAGTTTGCCCAATTCACCAAGGTTGTCAAATTTATCAGAATAAAGTTGTCAATAATATAACTTTATTATGCCTTTAATTTCTGTATTGAGATCTACCTTTTCGTTTCTGATATTATTAATTCTTCTTTTAATTTTTAATGACTCTTTTCAGAAAGATGAAATTACAATAAACTTAATTTAAATATCTCAATAGCTTTATTTTGATTTTGGAATTGGGCAGCACTTAATTCCATAAAATAGAATTTGTCTTCCTATTAGTTCAGCAGAGGAAGTTGGCTTTATCGATTTTTTATAAAGGGTGAAAAAAGCAGAAGGAAAGAGCAAAAAATGTATTTGTTGTTTAAAAGTTCTTTTCCTCGTAAGGCAGGGACAGAAAGGCAGAACATTAGAAATATAACTGATTAACTTCAGGTTACTATTTCTTGTAAAAATGGGAATATTGAAAATATTATTATGCAGATAAATTGAAACTGACCTCTTTGGGAAATTAGATTATGCAATAATTTAGTTTGTTTGATCCTCTAAATTTTATGTTGAAATTTTATCTACAGTGTAGGAGCTGGGACTTAATGGGAGATGTTCGGGCCATAACGGTGGAATCCGTCATGAATGGCTTGGTGCTGTCCTCATGGTAATGAGTTAGTTCTTGCTGTATTTGTTCCTGTGAGAACTGTTTTAAAAAAAAAAAAAAATCCTAGCACCTCTCTCTCCCTCCCACTTCTTTCTTCTTTTGGCCACATGGTGTCTGGTTCTCTTCTCCCCTGCTATGAGTGGAGGTTTCCTGAAGTTCTCACCAGAAGCAGATACCGGCACCGTGCTTTCTGTACAACCTGCAGAACCATGAGTTAAAGGAATCTCTCTTCTATGTAAATTACCCAGCCTTAAGTATTCTTTTATGACTTACAGAAAGCTACTAAAGCTGCTATTTCTCTCTCTTGATTTTCCAGAGTTCAATTTAGTGAGCACTGGTGATTCCATTTTGATTTTTAGTCTGGTTTGTTGGGGTTTATAGTGCAGGAGTTCAGTCCAAAACAATGGCTTCCTATAATTTTTATTTAACATTCTTAGGAGAGGTTTAGCCGCATTCCAATATGCTAAATACTTGAATTTGATTTGTTTTTATTGACTTTATCTTGTTCTTTGTTGTATATTTTATGGATATAATTTACTGTCTTTATTTTTGTTTGCATGATTCATCATTTGTCATTCTCAGTTTAATTTTCTCTTCTTTCTCCAGCTTCTGAAGGTAACAGCATATAATATTGACTTTGAAACGGTTTTCTATTTTGAAAATATACATATAATATTTTGTTTAAGTACTTCTATAGCTATGCTTTACAATTATTGCTAATATTTTGGTTTTTTCCAGGTTAGACATCATATTTCCTGTTTCTTTATATGTGTAGCTATTTTAAAATTATATATGAACAACATAGATGTATATTTGAGTGTCTAAATTTTGTTTCCTTTGTAAATGAAGCATTGAATGTGATTTAGGCAGATTTAATTTATATCAGATTGAGGTTTGTTATTAACCCATATTAGTAAAAGCCATGGTAGCCTTTCCCCAACAACTAGAATAGCCCAATTTTTTTTTTTTTTTGAGCTGGAGTCTCACTCTGTCGCCCAGACTGGAGTGCAGTGGCCGCTCCCGGCCACCGCAGCCTCGACCTGCTGGGCTCTGGCGATCCTTCCGCCTCAGCCTTCCGAGTAGCCGGAATTACAGGCATGCGCTACCACGCCCGGCTGATTTTTTGATTTATTGTAGAGATGAGGTCTCGCCAAGTTGCCCAGGCGAGTCCCGAACCCGCGGGCTCAGGCAATCCACTCACCTCAGCCTCCCAAAGCGCGAGATTACAGGCTGAGCCACCGAGCTCGGCTAGCCCAACTTTTAAGTTGTGTTTTTTTTTTTTTTAGATCTTTACTGAATGTCATGGGTTTTAAAAAATATCTTTTTACTCTGCCTATTTGGTATTCAATCACCTCCCAGTCCTCTACAACATTTGGTGGTTATCAGCTCACAGCTCTTTGGTAATTTTTTATTTCCTAATAATATTTTTTCTCTATTTTTGCCATGTGCATTGTTTCTTAGTATTTTTTGTCACATACTCAAGGAGATCCTTATGTGGCTTTCTGAAACTTTTTCTCTGAACAGTTTCCTTTCTCATCAGTATCCATTTCCTCAAACTAAAGCTGTCAATAGCTCTGAGTGATGATCTATTTCTGCTCTGCCTATGTCATCCATCTATCTTTGTTTGGATTCCACTTCTTTAGATTGCAGTCTAAAAAATCTCTTCTGTCAGAAAGTTGGGGAGATGACAGAGATCAACTTGTTTGTATCTCTTCTCTCAGACATCATAGTCTTATTCTACTTATTGTCCAGTATCTAAACAAAGTTATTTGGCACATTTTGTTGTGAGGGTTAGTACAATACTATATTCTACTTTATGGCCAAAGCAAAACTCCTGCTAAGTCTATTTTTAAATGACTTTCTATCTTCTCTGATAAATTGCTTCTAAATTTTAATAGAGAGATATTTGAGTAAATTAAAAGTGAAGATTTAGCATCCTTTATGTAAGTTTAGAGTTTTTCCTTAAAGTAATTTTTGTATTTTAATCAAAGTCTAAGAATTATAGGAGTTTATGTGCAAACATAAAACAACTGTTAATAACTGAAGATACAATTACACATGGACTCTTTTCCTTTCTGTCTGACTAGCATTTACGTTTACTTCAGAGTTGAATTTGTAATTCTCCACCATTAACACTTCCTAGTTGACTTTTTTCTTGCATTTCTCTCTTTAGTAATTTTTACTATGTATCTTCTACTTAATCTGTTTATTTTGTTAATTGTCTTTTCCTCTCATTTGTAACTATCAAGAGGATAGATATTTATCTCTTTTGTTCACTGCTAAATGCCCTTTGCTTGGAACACAACCTGGCACGTAATAAATTTGATTGAATGAATGGATTAAAGAAGTTATGCCACTTGCTCTTCCACACATTGCCATTTGAGTTTTTCTCATTTATTGACGATTATAGTGTTTTATAATTAAATATTATAGGTTATAATTATTTTATATATGTATTCTATAAAATAGTGCCTGGATTCTCATTCTTGGGATAGATCTCTGCTCTCTAAAATCCTTGAAGTATGAACTGCACTTTTAATCTACACAAATAATAAATTATTTTAACATCAACCTGCAGTGTCACCTGGCACAAGACAACTCTTGTGGATTCCAGTTAAGATTGAAGCCCAGCAATTCCCATTTGATTCACAAAACGAAGTTCCAGATGAATTAAGATGATGATCTGGTTCTTTATGGACTAAGAATACAGAATGAATTCAATCATGTTGATTTACGGAATTTACAATAAAAACAAACCCTTACTGTACACATGTGTTTTCATTCAAAGATAAGTTTCTTACAGAGATATCTCTGAGGACTCAACATATTTTGCCTTAACTTTCTCTAAACCAGTGTCCCAGAGCACCCAAATACTTAGCCTAGAACAAATCCTAACTTTTGTCAATTTTTCTAACATCCCAGTTAGGATTATATCTCACTCTTAAATAGAAAAACAATTTCCTTCAAAAATTTATCTCCTATCTTTTTTTGATGTGTTGCTAAACTTTAGAACTTCCAGCAAAATAATTAAATAATAATGTAGTCTGTGATTCTTGATTTGTGACCTGATAGGAATACCTTGTGGTTTGCTTATCCTGATGCCTTTAAATAGGTGTAGAAGCCACATACAGCTATTAATAGTACTATTAAAGTAGTGCTGTCTTCAGTTCAAAAGAAAGCACACACTCACAAATTCAAATTGCCTGTGGTTAAATTCTAATGTTTGGTAATTCTAACTTTCCCACTTGTAAATGAGGTCAATATTCTGCTGAGGAGACTTTCTGAAATATAAAACAATCATATAATGGAAGAGGGGAAAAGTGAGACTTACAGACCCTGTCAAGATACAAAAATTATACAACCAAAACTACCCTCATTAAATCAAGGGTCAGGGTTTTCATCATAAATATTGCTACCACCTGCTGGACTCAATTTTCAGCAATAGTCGAGGAATTAGTGTGGAGAAGGTAACAGCCTCTTCTTTTGAATATTCATTATCACTACTTTGTGTTCTCATGCAGACCACGAATCAACTAATAATAAGAAATAATGGAACCAAATAGTGTAGAAATTGTGTAGTTGCAAAGAAAGATGTTAAGCAACAAAAATTGATTTTTATCCTAATTTTTTTCCCATTTAATTATATTAAAATATAAGTACTCAGTATTAAAGAAAGCTATGTGAAATTTAAGCTGCAATTAGATAATTGTTTATATAAAATTAATAAGAGAAATGATAAAGAAATTCTACCACTGAGTGTGCTTTAAATGAATATAGATCTCTTGTGATAAAATATCCATGAATATACAAGATTATAATACATTGAGAATATGATAAATTTTTACACAGCAAAGAAAAATTATATTTATCACATTTATTTTCACAAAATAATCATCAATCGAACAAAGAGCTTGTTTCTTGTCATTATTTCTACAAATTATATATGTTTGAATGACCAGATAGCTGGCAATTAATGAAAACCTAGATTTCAAATACAAATCAAAAGATAATATCATTCTTCAGATTAGATAACTTTCATTATCAACCCCACAAATATTTTTCTATCATCCATTTTTCACATTCATATCTCAAAATTTCAAAAAGTAAACTAATTATTTTTAAAATTTTACCCACATTTAAAAAATATTGATCTGTGCCTTTACCATATTCTTGGTAGTATTGAGACATAAAATAGTGCCATAGAGAAACAAGTTGAAAGCGAATATCAGTAAGTCAGTGAATTAAGTCTGATAAGTTATTAAAATACTGTGACCAACATGACTCTGGAAAATTAGAAATAAGAAAGCTAGGAATAAAATAGTAAGTAATGTTTCAGAAAAGGAAGGAGAAAAAATTGCATGTGTGATTATCAGGGGCCAGTAGTACTCATGGTACACTTTTACAGACTTAAAACTGGTATAGTTTTTTAAAGTTTTATTTCTGGGAAAAATGGAATACTCTTTCATTTAAATCATTGCTGCATTCTGTCAATTCTGTCTTTATAAAATACTTTTAATATTTTTTCCTTTTTTACATTCCTACTGTAAAATCTTATATCTAACTTCCTATTTCTTGGTTGATATAATCTCTTAAAAACATTCTAATGTATCTAATCTTTGCCCATTCTAATGTATCCTACTTACTACTGACAAATTTATACCATATGGCTAATCTCCATTCCAAAAACTCACAATGGTGTCCCCCAAACTACAGAATAAAATTATATACCATAGGCTGAAAGTACATATTCTCTTTCATTTGAGACCAAATGTCCTTTCTGCTTCATCTTCATATTGTTGAACCAGACTACTCACTAGTCCGCAAACATGCCCAGAACTGTTGCTTCTTCGCTTAACTTATTTCCACTGTTCCTTATTTACAAGAAATTTTTCTCAATTATATTTAAGAGAAAAAACTGAGTCAGATTTGTCCTTATATTCCCAGCATAGTCTAGTCTTGCTCACCTGAAGTTCAGCAAATGGGTTGAGATAGAGTTTCCATTCTCAGTTCTTTGAAAAGTAGGGTTTTTATGTGTGACAGCTCAGAGCAATGTGTTATCTCAATAATGAACCTCCACTGAGTTAGGTTCTAGGTTTAAGTTCCACCTAATTCCTCTCCAAGTACAAATTAGATTAATAATTCTTTTGTTTTCCAGATAATTATTATATAGACTTCTTCCAGAGCTGGGGGAACTCAGGTAGCAAGACTGTCAACACATTCCCTGAATTATAATTCTGTAATTCAGTCGGTTTCTAATCTGTGTCATTGAACTAACCATACCATTGTTTAAAAAGAAAAAATAAATTAAGAAATAAACTTTGAAGGGCCTAAATGCAGTCATCTCTGAGAATCCATGAGAAGTAAACGGAAACTATGATGAGCTCATAGGAGGCCTCAAAACTAAAAGAATCAGCATGGGGTATAGGTAGAGCTAGTAAGAGAGTAGTTGTCAGAGCCCAGGGTAAGGCTTTCCCCGAAACTAAAACACAGGCAGTGTTCAATGGATGTTTAATCACCATAACACAAGTGTCGGGGACTAAATAGTTAAAGCATGAAACTGTCTACCTAGAAAAGCAGAGTCCAGATAAGAATAGTATGTGTCTTTCAAAGTACAGAAAGTGCTGGTCAAGGACAAAACTAATATGAAATGTTGACAAAATAGTCTGAGTCTGGGTACAGACACATCTTGATGGAGGGGAAGTTTAATGTTGAAGATTGGGGAAGTCTGAATGCCTGATTGTAATGTGCTTGTATATAAACTTTGGAATAAAGAGAAACGGGGTCACTCGGGGACTAGCCCCGGTGCCCTCCCTTTGCAGCTAAAGGAGTCTTGTATTCCTTTTAGTCTCCACTCCCTCTTTCAGGTACCCCGTTAACTCTGGATGGTCCAGACAGGTGGCCCCCGAACAAGGGACCTGAAAACGAGGGACACAGTGAGAGACCACCATCGATGTGAAGAAGAATCCGGCCGGATTATAAAATAAGGTAAGACGGTGTATTCAATAATCCTTAGGGAGTAAAAATGGGACAAAGCAACAGTAAAGAGATATTTGTGAAAATGTTGCAACACATGCTGCGGACGCGCGGCACTAAAGTAGGGAAACCTCAACTTGGTAAATTTTTAGCTTTTATAACTGAAGTGTGTCCTTGGTTCCCTGAAGAGGGAACCGTGAATAGTGAAACTTGGCAGAAGGTTGGGGAAAAATTACAGGCTTATTATACTACTCATGGGCCTTCAAAAGTCCCGGTAGAAATATTTAGCTTATGGAATTCGGTTAGGGATTGTCTTGATCCTCGGTCTGAGCTTACAAAGTTTAGTGAAAATGTAAAATCTTCTCAACCCAGTCATAAACCTGAGGATAACCCAGTTGTCGCTGAGGTATCTAATACCTCCCTGCCTCAGTCTGATGAGGAAGATCTGGAGGAAGAGGCTTTAAAATATCATGAGGAAAAATATCCCTCTTCCCAGTAATCTCAAAACCCGATAATGGCCTTACTGAAATTACTGAGCAGATGAGAGATTTGACAACTCAAGTGAGGGACTTATTGCAAGTATGTAAAAAGTCAGAAGGCGGCTTTCCGCCCAGGACAATAGCGCCTATTCAGCCAACGGCTCCTCCCGAGATGTGGCCTCCACCTCCGCCTAGTGTTATTGCAGGACTTGATTCACCTCAGCCACCGGCTCCCATTATTAAAAACCTTTCAGAAGTCATAGTACAGGCAGCACAGCAAGGGCATGATACTACAGGATTTGAGAACATGTTCCCAGTGTTTGAAGAAAGAGATGTACAAGGTGATATAGTCAGGGTGCACAGGCCGGTGGAATTTAAAATTGTAAAGGAATTGAAAACCGCCTGCTCGCAGTATGGTCCAACAGCTCCGTTCACAATGACGGTACTTGAAACAGCTAGCCAACATCCTATGTCTCCCAATGATTGGAAAATGTTGGCCAGGGCTTGCTGGTCAGGGGGAGACTACTTACTTTGGAAAGCTGATTATTATGAATGAGCCAAGCGTACTGCGGTCATCAATGCTCAACAAAATATTCAATGGCCTTTTGACATGTTAGTTGGAGAAGGGGCTTATGAAGCACAAGACCAACAGAATGTTTATCATCCAGGGACTTATGCACAAATCACAGCAGCTGCTAAAGGGAGCTTGGGGAGCTTTGCCAACTGGGATGAGAGGAACAGAGAATTTATCAAAAGTTTGTCAGGACCTGATGAGCCATATCAGATTTTGTGTCACGATTGCTTC